>NC_085092.1:6423965-6551465 GCF_963422355.1 Corticium candelabrum | reverse complement strand
TGGGACAGGGGGAGAGACCAAGTTTATGCACTAGGGTGGCCAGAGGTCCGAAAAGAAAATTGGGAATTTTACCTTTGTGTATGTGGATTAGGTATGTAGGTAAGGAGTTTTTTGGTGTAGGTTGCTTTAGTATGTGGGTGTAACAAACGATTGTGTGTATGTGCATGTTGCCCCTAGCAGCAACTCAGTGTCCGACAAATTGACAAAACTTGTAGTTGTCCCTGGGCAACCACGTACTGATCTTTCAGTTGTCCGTTGTTGACTATGGTTGTCCACGCAATTTCCTCTTACACAACACTACTAGTCTATTGTGGAATTTGTGCATGTGTGTGCTTGCGCGCGTGCATGTGTGTCCAGTTACACACTACTGCAGCACACAAATACTCAATAGAATTCATGCATGTACAATTACAAGCTGAAACTATTAGTGACTGATTTATTATATCTGTATAGTAACTTAGTATCAATCACGACTTCAAATTGTGACACCATCAGAAACAAACACGAAGCATGCACGACTGAGATGTCTACATAAGAACAACACTGGAATGACTACTATAAGCTAGAACGAAAGTCTTACAGAGCAGCAGTTGTGATATTAAGACCTCCTTTCTTCTGATTGTGGTCACACGCGTGCATGTACGCGAAGCAAGAATGTGTTGAGGAGTGGCGTTTGCCACCACCTGGAAAGATGTTTCGACTTGCTGATGATTTGCTAAAGTACATGCCATGCAAGAGTTGTAGAAGAAAGGCGCACAATGACACCTCTAGAACTACAGTTACTTCTACTAAGATTGTCAAATTAACATACTCAGCACGTGCAACCATGTATTACTCACAACAGCAGCCTGTATTTTGTCATCTGATACATGTACCCAAATAGCAGACTAGATCACACCATTTAGTAGCTTGATATGCCTTGTGTGGCCTTTGTCTTCTTGCCACGAGTTATTATTGCTTATGTTACAGTAGACTGACATTTCATTTGCATCACCACGTGAAGCAGATCCATTGCACTACCTTGGTTGTCCATGGGCAACTACACACCAATTATTCAGTTGTCCGTAAAAAAATTGGTTGTCCCGGGCGCCGGGGCTACCAATTTGTCGGACACTGCAACTACACAATAAGTACTGTACACAAAATTTGAAGTAGACCCACATTTCAATATCGTAGACTTCTGTTCAAGGTACCTAGATACAGCGAATGCTTTGATAAAACTCATCATTTCAAAGTGGAATTATTATTAATTAATTATTGCTAATATGGGTCTATTTGTATTATGATAATTAATCATTGTGTTAACAAGGGATTGAGGTTTGCTCTGAACACAGGCAAATTTCTGGCTTGAAGTGATGGATACAAATTATTTAACAATTTTTTAAAAATTTGTTTTTATGGCTGTACTGTATGACTACAGTAGGGTCTATGATGGTGGAGGTGGTCACATGACATACAATAGCCACACATAACATTTTTGTAATTCATAACAGACATCATGATGTCGTATATGCATTGAGATGGCCATATACGTACAAGAAGCCGACTAGTTTGGCAACATGGCATAACGTGGGCTGATACAGTGGGCTGATACAATAGGTTATAATGAGCAAGATTAGAGACTACATCATGTCTCATGTGACTTACGCAATCAGCCAAGCGTGTAAACACTAAGATTGTTTATATAGACGTCACAGCAGAATAGGATGGGACACAGGGTAAGTCACTAGATTGACAAATCGCTCGAATTTCCATTCGGTCATTGACTATTTAGCAATCGGTGCGATTGGAGACGAAAGTGTCCTACATGGAACGCATGAAAGGTCAGCACATAGACAGACACTCAGGTCGATTTCAGTGTACTGTATGGTCGACACTGACCAGACCAATGCCATATAACTGCACTGTGTATGATGATAATGACATTGTGGGATTTCAACTCATTTTGTGTGAGTTTTGGTCGAGCAGTTGAATGCTGTTGGTGTCTTTTCACTACTTCCGCAGCTTGTATGAGGTTCACACCAACTGTGTGGTCAAGCTGTAGCATGAAAGTGCATCTCTTTTTGCTTTTCACTATGTGACTTGCTGTACTGATTGTACAGTGTTTGTTGCTGTGTGGTGGTGGGTTTTGTTGTCGGAGCTGGATGTGTGTGCGTGTGTGACTGTGACTTGTCAAATTCCATTGAATGCTTGTGAACAGGCGTGGGTGTGTCTTTTTTCCTTCGCAGCTGTGTGTGTGTGTGTGTGTGTGTGTGTGTGTGTGTGTGTGTGTGTGTGTGTGTGTGTGTGTGTTGCATGTGAGTCTCTGCGTCTGGGAGGAAATTTGTGGTCACGTGATGTCGGGTTGGAAACGTTGGGTGAAAGACAGCAGACACATGTACACAACATCGACTTAGTTTTTTAATGTAAACTTAGTTTGGCATTGTGTTGCCATTTTCTTTGGTTGTGGCTTTACTGGTTGTAGCCTGACATGTTATCTCAATCTATGACTTCCAACTGACAGGTGAGAGATGATAGACGTGATGTTCTAGCCACATGGTATTCTTGTGTCAATTGGAGCTAAGAGTTGATTTCAGGAAGGAAAACTAACAGAAAGGAAGAATACATACAAGCACAGAGACTTCACATATACACAATTATAAATTATAAATAAGTCTTCACAATGAGATCTCATAAATATGAGTTGTCAGTGTAGACATTTGGAAGGTTTCCCACACAGAGGGTTTGCCTATTCTCAGGCTATTTGATCCTGACTTTCATGTATTATTTTAGTGGAAATTATTTTGTTAGCATATATTGTCCTGCACAAGTGCCTTCACCTTCTTTAGCTACATACGGGTCTCAGCACCCAAACTTTTCTCAACAGTATTTTACTCATGGTAGAGTCATGTGTTAGTATTGTGTACTAAAGAGTGCACGTGTTTGTTCTGTGTGCATGTAAGACAATTTTGTCATTTTTTGTGTGTTGCTTACTAAGCCAGACAGTTGGGCATACCTAAACACATTGGGGGGGGGGGGGTAAGACAGTTGGCCTTATCTAAACACATGGGATGGGGAGGTTAGGGCAGTTGGTTATGTATCTGAACACATCAGGGGGTAAGACAGTGGCCATGTAGCTAAACACATGGGAAGTAATAAGACAGTTGGCCATGTATCTAAACACATTGGGGGGTTAAGAAGACAGTTGGCCATGTATCTAAACACAGGGGGTTAAGACAGTTGGCTGTGTATATCTAAACACATTGGGGGGTGCATGTACATTCAACAGTCACTGTCGGGTGTTTTATGCTACAGTACAGGCTGAGTACTGTATGGTACCAGCAGAGAGATATGACAAAATGATATCAAACAGGGCGAGTGATGTATGGGCAATTTCTGGTTTTGATTTTATTAAAATTTATGCAAATTCATAATTAAAATTTAGAATTTAATTAATTGTTTTCAACTTTATATGTTGTAATGTAACTAACAACATTTGAGATTTCATTGACTGACTGATCAAAGAACAAACAGTCACTTTGAGTGGAAACCATTTGTAGATCGGTGAACCTTCTGTTAGTGGTTTTATATTGTTTTTGGAAGTTTGTAGTTGGTGTTTATGGTACTCTTGTTTTGTAGTGCCGATTGACAGTTCACTGACGTATAGCAACCCGTTGACTGAGAGTCCAATGCGAATTTCGTCTCAGAGTGATGTTGGAAGGCAACAGGTGAGAATCAAGCTATTGAATGTATTGTAGTGTGCGTTTAATTTGTTATCTGTAATAGTTTTCATTTAATTAAGTACATTGACAGAGAGATGGACAGACAGACAGACAGACACATAGACAGACAGGTAGACAGATACACACACACACACACACACACACACACACACACACACACACACACACACACACACACACACACACACACACACACACACACACACACACACAGAGGCAGACACACACACAGGCAGACAGATACATAGACAGACATGAGATGCACAGACACACACACACACACACACACACACACACACACACACACACACACACACACACACACACACACACACACACACACACACACACACACACATGGACAAATGGACAAATGTCAAGCCCTCCACGTCTTTCGACGTCGACCTTGAGGTCAGTTGCGGAGATAGCTCCCCTGCCTCTAGAGACAGGGCCTCCATGCGCTATGTGGAGTCTTAGGGCCAGCGCTACAATCCACCTGGAGCTTGGCCAGAGTCATCAAGGGGCACTGAGAATGGCGCAGCTTTGGGACTGGACACCAAGGCCCACACGTACCCGTCTGCTGCATGATGTTGTTGCCAAGCCAGCGGTCATGTCCACTCCTGAGTTGAGAGAAGCAATTGTGGGTGAGTTTCTTGCTCAAGGAAACTGCGCCTCCACCAGGATCGAACCTTCAACCCTCATCACGGAATACAAGATCCCGGATGTCATCGCCAATGCTCTAACAACTGCTCCACTTCCCACACACACACACACACACACACACACACACACACACACACACACACACACACGAGGCAGACAGACAGACAGACACATAGACAGACAGGTAAACACACAGACAGACATGAGATACATAGACCGACAGACTGACACGCAGACATGAGATGCACAGACAGACAGACAGACTGACACACACACACACACACACACACACACACACACACACACACACACACACACACACACACACACACACACACACACACACACACACATGCATGCACGCACACGCTTTAGTAATCAATCGCTTTTTTGTATAGCCTCACACGGCATCTGCTATCCAAAAGAAGTTAGAGCAACGTGGCATGGCTGGTAGTCTTGACTTTGTAGAACCAGCAGAAGAACAAGATGCAAACGACGTCCATGTCGATAGACGTGGCTCTGATTACGAACTAAAAGATGAAACAGTACTGAAGTCGGTGTCTGCTGGAGCTCAGTCATCACTTATGGTTCCGGACACATCTTCTAGGCCAGAGAGTCCGAGTTCACTTGGTTTAGTAGGTGGTAGTGGATCAATACCGAGAATGAGACGTTTGAACGACAGTACAGTCGAGGCGAAGGCTGTGAGGAAGAAGAGTAATGCCGTGCCATGTTCTATTGGTTATGATATGGATGAGTTGGATGATTTTATACTTCGGTAAGTGAGAAAGGTGTGTGTGTGTGTGTGTGTGTGTGTGTGTGTGTGTGTGTGTGTGTGTGTGTGTGTTGGTCATATGTAAATGTATTTATTTTGTTTCTCGTTATTCCAGACCTGCTCCACATGGTCAGACCATTCAGTGTCGTCTAACGAGAGATACACGAGGACTAGATAAAATGAAATATCCCTACTATTATCTTCACTTAGAACGCGACGATGGCAAGAAGGTTAACATGCATTCCACCCATTACTTTCGTCAACATCTAATTTGATTAGTGGGTGTGTACAGGTGCTGCTACTGGCTGCAAGACGACGTAAAAAGAGCAAGACTTCCAATTATGTTATTAGCAGAGACTCTACGGATTTGGCAAGAGATGGTGATAGCTTTGTAGGAAAACTGAGGTGAGAGATAAGACGGAGCAATGCAATAGTCTTATGAGAGATGCAGCTCTTATTGCTATAGTGTGTAGTGTATTGAGAGATGCATCTCTTATTGCTAATAGTGTGTGATGTAATGAGAGATGCATCTCTTATTGCTATCATGTGTAATGCATTGAGAGATGCATCTTATTGCTAGAGTGTGTAATGTATTGAGAGATGCATCTCTTATTGCTATTGTGTGTGATGTATTGAGAAGTGCATCTTATTGCTAGAGTGTGTAATGTATTGAGAGATGCATCCCTCTAATACAATTCTAGTGTATTGGTTGTTTATGATATTGATAATTAATTAAGCAAACTTTGCACTATTGTGGTAGATCCAACTTCCTGGGAACGCAATTCACTGTGTACAACGATGGGGTGAATCCGTTCAAAGGGCGAGTGCTACCCGATGCCTCCAACATTCGGGAAGAAATGGCTGCAACTCTTTATGTTTGTTTCACCAATTTACGACGTGTGTTCAACACTGATCTTTCTAACTGTGTTTGTTTGACACTAGGAGACAAATGTGTTGGGAATCAAGGGACCCAGAAGAATGACTGTTATTGTACCAGCAATGGGACCAGATCACACTCGGCTAAAAGTGAATCCGAGACGAGTAAGGAAGTTTAATGGATGTGACGTGTGTTAATCTATATTGTAATAATTTCTACAGCTAGTATGTTTGTACTATCGTTTGAGTCGTGTGTGTGTGTGTGTGTGTGTGTGTGTGTGTGTGTGTGTGTGTGTGTCGGATGTTTGATGGCGGTGCACATAGTTCGCTGAGCTCCGTGTTGCTTGCCTCTCTTGACTCCATCGATTGCGTTCTGGATGCACCCCGTGAGGCTGTCGTCTGTTGGTTGTCTCGAACTTTGGTCCATCAGCAGGAACTCGGTTTTGTGAGAGTGGGTGTACGGTCTGCACAACCGGGCTTTCACTGAAATCTCTTCGTGTGCAAAACTTCTCTACATAACGTCTCAGTCAATCTGCTCGAGTTCGATCGTTGCTTCAGCTATTGTATTGGTCTCTATGCACTTGAACAAGCACACAAGCGATGGTTGAATTCTAATCAGTAGAGAAGTCGTGAACTCATACACGAGTAGCGTACAATGAATAAAAAAATAAAATGTGTGTGTGTGTGTGTGTGTGTGACAGTGTGTATGTGTGTATGTATGTATGTATGTATGTATGTATGTATGTATGTATATATGCATTATATAGGCTGATGACACTTTGTTGGAACGATACCGGCGTCACGACATGAAAAATCTGCTCTGCTTGCACAACAAGACTCCACAGTGGAATGATGGTAGAGTCCACTTAGTCACACTTGTTGTCTTTAGTTGTAAGATTGTGAGTGTAGCTACGGTATGTAACTTGTGGTGACATTTGGGGAGAATAGACGAGAAGGGGAGAGGAGGAGTGGCAGGCAGGGGATTATAGCTATGTGTTTTGTACAAGGAAGGGATGGCTGTTGACTTAAAGGGGAACTCTCACCAAAATCAACTATCTCTCAGATGAAAGCTGTCACTTCATGACACAACCCTTTGCAACCGTTTACTGCAGAAGTTTACTGTAACGAAGAAATAAAGCATTGAAATTACATGCGTGGGCGTGATTAGTACCTGTATGTGGCATGAGCGTAACTCTGATTGTTGGTTAGCAAGGAAGACCGATATCTGTGCACATTTCAAGGTAACAGTTGTGAGACATATGGTGTCAAGTTGTGATTTATTGACTAAAGTAAACTGGGACCCCAAAGTTATCACGCAAGTATTGACTGTGGCAATACAACCTCAGAAGGAGACCCTTCTTAGATTAGTTCATAGATCATGTCTTGCTGAATTTTAGGTGCGTTAGGAGCACTTGGTATGGTTAAACCTAAAGTAGTTACTTCGAGAGAGTAAGACTTTTTGTACATACGGGGGATCGTCTGAACAACTCGTTGCCGATTCTCTGCTTCTGTGGCTGTGTGGACCGTAGGTCTCCTGCAGGAAGATACCGGGCTTTGTATCTTTCTTTCAACAAGCTTTAGTATTTGGTGAGAGTTCTTCTTTAAAGCAAACTGCATGAAACTCTAGAAGGTCATATCGATGCTATGCATCTTTTGTAATAGAAAGTACAGTTAGTTGTGGTGGTTCTAAATGGCTGGTTGCTGCTAGAATTTGACTACAGGCAACATTTGTAGCCTCAACACTAGGCCTACACACACACACACACACACACACACACACACACACACACACACACACACACACACACACACACACACACACACACACACACACACACACACACACACACATTGTTGCTATCCTCGCGTGAAAGAACCACTGAAAGCAAAGAAAGGCCTATAATGTCAAGGCTACAACATTTACAGACTATTTCTTGATGACTAGTGTCTAACCGCATGCTTTTTGTGTTCAGAGACTCAATCGTACGTCCTCAACTTTCATAGTCGAGTCACCAAGGCGTCAGTCAAGAACTTCCAGATTATTCACAACGACGATGGTGAGAGTTCATTGCTTTCTAGCATTTCAATTTCCAAACACATTAAACTCTTTCATTTGTGACTACAGTTGACTACATTGTCATGCAATTTGGTCGTGTATCGGATGATGTATTCACCATGGATTACAACTACCCACTGTGCGCTTTACAAGCATTCGCAATCACTCTGAGCAGCTTTGATGGTAAACTGGCGTGCGAATGACTAGAATAATTCATAGAGATGCTTCATTTTATGAACTTGATTTTGAACTATAGCAGCTCTATGGTTTTAGTGTGTCTTGTACCCAGACTTGTATACAAATACGTTTCTTCATTGTAGAATGGCTTGTAGCTTTAGATGGTTAGATATTTTATTGTCACTTTGAACGTAGTGTCATGTACATGATTAGAACAGAACTATTGCACTAACTCCAAGGTGCACATTGCTCTGCCAATCTAATGTCATGCGCAGTAGAAAAAGCGGGGAGGTGGAGAGAGGAGCCCTTCGCTCAGTAGAGCAGTTTCAATAGCATCCCAATATCATTATATCAGATTTTAATAGCAATTCTGTTCATCATGGCGTTCGGTTCAAGGCGCACTCGCTGCTTGTCATGCTCATGCGCAAATGATACTCAACTTGCACACGAGTCCTAGACATCAGTATGTAATAGTTAATTAATTAAACAGGTACGTACTGGTATCGAATGTTTTTGTTGTTGTAGCGATCTGCAGTGAGCGCTTGTGGATTACAATCAATGTCTGCTAAAAAATAACTAATTAGAGTGACGTCATCAAACGTAAACTGTGAAGGAAGGCCTCGGTAAGCTTGTACAATAGTACAATGTTACACTGCACCTTGCATGCTGTTGATGCCATGAGTAGCTAAGCATTGCTGTCTCTATTCCTGCAACGCATTTTGATTGTATTTAGACTTTACTAGAAAGAGATTCAGATGTCATTTATGAAATTAACTTTTTACACACTTTTTGGATAATTTTTGTAATTACACTTCGTCCCATAGTTTTTGTGCAACATGCAGCATGCATGCGATCGCCATTCACGCAGGCAAGCCTAGCTAACTAGCTAGAGAATCTGAGATGTTACGTCATGGGTATCACCGCATACATTCACAATATGTGCCGTTCAGCTGAGCGGCAACAAGCGGCACGCCGCTCATCAGGACAACGGCAAATTGTAAACAAATTGACGTGCGGCAAAAACGGCAACGCTCCGAATGCCAGCGGCACGGCACCTTCTTTTTCTATCTCTGCGGCAAACCGCTCGCTGCTGCTAAAGTTTGACCAATGGCAATCGTAAATCAGGTGGTCACGCTTAGTCGGGATATCGTTGCTTTAAGTATTGTATCCTAACAAAGACAGCGTGATAGCATTAGAATGATACAGTCAGTACTCTGTAAAAATGGCTCTGCATCGTGAAGACGCAATTCACGGACAAATTCTTTCTGCTCTCTACCTTCTCTGGATCCGATGCTAGAAGAACAAGCGCAATGAGTATATCATTAATTTAACGGGTAATTATTATGCTTCGGGAGTCAGACAAAAGGACACCAGACACCGCAGCCAAAATATAATTTGTGAACAGAGAGGGTACAGCGCAGTAACACGTTCGCTTGGTAGAACGCGACAATCAGCGCACCACGTCCTAGGAACTTATCGTGAACCCAACTTAATTAAAAAGTTGAGCCTAGAGCTTGAGAGACGTTCATTAACGTTATTAATCAAAGCTCTCGAAAACGCACAATTATTAATTTAAATAATCACGGATCTAGCTAGATATAAGCGTTTCATTAATTCTATCTAGAGAAACGTAGCAACCAGCGCCATACTTCGCTCGCTAGGGAGCTAGAGCCCAAACTGCATGCAGTCAATGTAGTTGCTATAGCTGCTCTAGAGAGATACAACGGCTTACGCCCCAAAAAAACTCATCATGCTTGTAACCGACCTTTTAGAACTGAAGGCTAGCTTTCGCAGAGCGGCGTGATGACACAGACTTAAACATTTACGCACGCGCAATAGCCTTAATGACGTGCCATTTGTGTCAAAAATAGACAATGACATGAGATCATGCGATGAGACTATGAGATGAGGGTAGCCTCAAAGTTCCAGACCGTCTCCTAGGCTAAAGCCTGGTTCACAATATTGACGCCGACGTCGACAATAGAAATGAATCCTATTCCAGTGTCGACATCAAAGGATGCCGCCGATGTCGAGGCGGTTTCTTTGATGTTTGACGCTCAACTCAGCGTCGGCGTCATATTGTGAACCAGGCTTAAGATGAAGGGTACCAGCACGCGAGCAGGCACAGTGTGGAATACTCATGCACTATAGGATGCTCTCCAGAGAAACAATACGCGCAGCTACAGAACCTAGATAGCTAGCTATACCGTAGATGGAATGTGTAACGACACAAAACAAACAGTGCAAATATATCTTCGTATCTGTACGCAACGCATAAGTAATATACATGCAAGCACCTCATATTTACTTTATCTAGACTGCAATTTGTAGACACCAAAATCTGCGCTCTAGAACTAAACAACATATTACGATTACTTTTAATTAATTAACTAATAGGCTAGCCTAATCGAAACGACTTGTGGTATTTACAGTTTGTTGCAAACCTCTCACCAGAGCGAAGAGCCGCAACGACGGACCGAGTTTCAACTTGAGTCGGTCGATTAGATGTCGTTCTCGCATTCTCATCAGCGTCTCGCCGCTAACAACATGTTGCCTAAACACCGAACTCTGACAAGAGAAACCGGCCGCATCCACAAACGAAACGACGTCGTCGACCGACCAGGACAACACGTGCGTGTCGGTTAGTCCGGCTTTGCGCAGCACTTTGGCGAGACGTTGGTGTACTGTGAGGTCTCGACGGACGTCGGAATCGGTTAAGGAATGGCTGGTAGATGCGAGCGGTTTCATGTTGGCCTGACTTTCAGTCAGCGTTCCTCGCTTCTGTATCTTGTTGTCTACAGCATTAGTAATGAACGGTGGTCGAGCTGAGAACTCACTGAGACGCTGAAAGTCGTGTTGTAGTAGCCTTGGAGGTGAAATGCCTATACATGTATGGCAATTAATTATCAGCCACAAGCAATTACATTAGTACCCAGTTCGTGTTTCTGTCAACTGTGATTACTAAAGTAAATTCTTAGTGTGCTTTCTTGTCTTTTAGGTAAAGGTATACTTTGTTAACTAAGTATACCAAATCTTTTCAATTAAATTAATTAAAGTCAACTGTAAGGTACGCCCCTTTAACACGCGTTACTTTTACACTGCTTCTGTCCGTCTTGCTAACAACGGACTGCATGTTGTACGCTAATCTAACGCGTTTACAGATTCGATTTTTACAGAGCTCTGATATCACTTGCCGCATTTCCTAGGGAAAGCATCTCTCGCAGAGATACGGTACTGTCAAACTGCATGAGAATCGGATTGTGAATAAGATTTTCAATCACGCAACGCATGTCCTCTACCAGAAATACAGATTTAGGCGGGGTAGGGTTGTTGTTACGATAGCTAAGAGCGCTAGCTAGTCTGTAAAACAAACTTACCGAAAAATTCCCGACGTCTAGTTGACTCCATTGAATGAGAAGAGTACCGTCCACCAGCGTTTACGTATCTTTCGCTTGGCGCATTTCTCTTCAAACCGGACTGTGTCGTTTTTCCGTCTTGTTCACCTCCAACAGGCACAGTCGTGTTGTTGCAGGTAAAGCGCGTTAGGGAATAGCCGGAATCGGTGTTGTCAGTCAAAGTACAAGAAGTCGGAGTCACGGTCCTCGCCTCAACAAAACTCGTTTCTCTCCGTTTCCGTCGTTTAGAAAACCCGAGAAAGCTGTCGTTGTCGTCTACGTCATAGCGCCAGTCGCGTCTAGTACCATGGTCGTCGCCATTCCATTCATACTTTCCTCTCTGTACGAAAATAAACAGACTTGTCAACACCTTAGCATTTCCTGCTGACAACTAATGCCCAGCAACGTCATACAGCATTACAGAGCGACTATTGCTCGCCTAGACATGCAAATTTTGCATACTAGAAATGTCCTTTACAAGCTTCCCAATATCCCGGCGTGACAACACATAGCGACAACAGCACCTTGCTTGTGCGGCTCTTGTCCAGCTCAAGCAGAGGCGTGATGCACCGGTCACAATCACAATACCTATGATGCAGTTTGATGAGACCCAACTTGATGTAGCAGTTCAGAGAACGATTTTCGTAGCGAATGCTTTGCTTCCAGTTATGCGCTCTCTCCATGCCGCTGATTTGTTCGAATTGCACCGGTGTCAGCCAGTTGCCTTCCCATTCGATCGAGGTCCCGCGAGTGCCCGACCCGATCTTGAAGAGGTGGAGGCGAGCGTGCATCTCGCCGCATTCCACGGGCAAAACGTCAGAGAGACCCGACGCGAGGACTTTGGCTCGCCACTTGCGCGTCATGCGCGGCCGACGAACGGCTGCTTTCCCCGTCGACATACACGCAACGTAAGTTACGATTGGCGAGGCGGAGACGTCGTCCGTCGGACGTGTAGGTTGGGGGAGTCGGATGACCGACGCAATCCAATCAGTTGCACTTCGCTTCTGTTTGTGAGGCGGCGTGCGGTAACGTCCGGCGTTTACTCGCCGATTGCGCGGAATAGTAGAAAACGACTGACTTTGTTCCGCCGACACAAAAGCAGACTAGACCTCTAGACACACACACAACAAAAGCAAGTGAACACCCGGATGCGATCGAACTAATAATAGTTTAGCTGGAAATCGTCTAGACTGTCCGTGTGTCGATATGAAAATTTTCAAAACACATGAAGGTCACAGTAATAGAGTGAGATTTCATGATTTTTCTACGTTGTGTATACTAGGCTGGTGCATGCATGTGCATGTTTTTTAGTAGTTACACGCCTAGAGACGCATGCATGTTGATTTCAGAATCAACTAATAAATGGCCGATTGAGCATGCCATGCCATGGATTCGCATGCTTACTTGTTCCAAAGTTAGCTAATAGCTCTCTGTAGTGCTAGACTCCGAGTTTGCACTTTTGCTGATAGTCAGACGCGTCTATCTCAAGGGACTTCTCTACAGCTGTATCTAGAGAGTTCATGCAGACATGCAGCGCATTTGGTAATGTCTAGAGATTTTGTTGCAGCTTTATACGACTCTCTACTTAGCTAGGAGCCACTCTTTAATTAGAGAGTTCTATGATACCTAGCGACGAAGTATGTAGCAGTTTAGACTGGCCACTTTTCTCGTTTTGACGAGATTAGTATCTCTTAGATATAAATCTGTTAGACAAATGCCTTTTTGTCAGTATACGTATATAGACAGACTAAGACTACTAGATTGTTGAAAGTACTTGCTGATAATCCGGTAATTAAACTTACAGATTCAGTTTTTCGGTTGTCTAAGGTAACGTACCTCACTACTGTAGTGAGGTACGTTACCCTTTACACAACTACATCGCAGTGTAGAGGTGCTCATCGGAGATGCATAGTATATCCCTGTACTGTAGATCGACGCAACATCAACTGCAAATGCCAAAAGGTTTCTGTTCTGTAAATTGAGGCAAGCTGAACTTGAGCATTCCTAGAAAAAGACAGACACACTGCAGGAATTAGTTAATTAATTAAAGCAAACAGTCACACAGACATGCAGACAGACTAGTTGACAAACAAATTATTAAAATACAACGTAGAACAGGTCAAACTAAAGGTCTATAGATCAATTAATCTAAAATGCGAGTTATAAATTACTTATAATTTGTATTTAATGATTAGTTAACCTTTTTCTTTTTCTCTTCCTCTAAGTTTCTCTCGAACAGTTTAGCAGCGTCGTACTGAGCGCAGGCCAGTCTGTTGAACTCTGTATAGCGAAACCAACTCTCAGTGAACGCTCTAGATAGTGGCTTCGTTTAGCCTTCAACTTTAGGCTTAGAGTATCATGAAGATGCAAATATAGATGATGGGGAAAAAAGAAAACAAGACAATGGCTTCTGGACCACTTGCAGAAAGAAAAAGAGTTCGAGTAAGGACTCTCAATACAAACTGAAAAATGTATAGATGTGTGTACGATAGGTGTATCTAGTTGTGGACGCTCCCCGGTAATTTGAGTTACAATCGCTCTTTTCTCTGGTAGCCTGCACGAAGAGACAGTGAAACATGTCCGATATACGCACCATTGTCTAGGCTTCGTAACGGTACCTGTACGACTACAATCGCACAACGTCAGCTAGCGCACTAGCAAAATATACGGGATAACGTCTGTAAACAGCTTGGATGCGGGGTGTATCCTAATTGTGGACATTATTTCTCCGTTACAGAAAGCGACTGAGCCTGAGTAACTGCTGGACTAGATACCTGAAGGGTTGCCTCACAAGCTGGTATTTTGGGCTGCAATCAAAACCATGTTCTGTGGTGTATCACCTCTGTGTAAAATGGCGTCGTGTCTTTCAAATTTTGCAGAAACAAAGTGTTCTGTTTACGATACAATGCAGGAGACGATCGATCATGTTTAGATGAACGTCTCAACTGTAAACTGTGGTTCTAGCATCTTTTTGCGTTGCTGGTAGAGCTGATTATTGATATCAGACAAGGTAGTTTTGACCTTCCACCTATCCTAGGTGAGTTTGTAGGTTTTCATTTTGTGTCATATTGTTGTCAGATCTAGTAGCAGTGAAGACAGTCAAATTCTGACTGGATTACGAGTGTCGCTGATATTGACATTCCACCTACTTTGTTCGTTCTCATTTCATACCCTATTGTGGCCAGATGTAGTTGCAGTCAAAACAGCTAGATTGTCAGTGGATTACTGATGTCTAGATCTAGTATGAGTGAAGATATTCACGTGTTTACTGAACTGGAATTACACGTTCGCTCCATGCACCTAATGCGCTTCTTTAGCACGTTACAAGTCAACGTAACTAAAGTGCGTTCACGAATTAGAGCGACTGGTGGAATGTAGGGTACATCCTAAGGCGCGGCGTTGTAAACGGATGTTACAGAAGGCAATTAGCATCTATGTTCAGAGCATATGGTGTCAATGACAAATTAGGTATCTATATTGTCGCGTGAAAGTGTACGTATGAACGTGTTGCCTCTGGCTGCCTCGCTGGCTTGAAACGCGGTTTGCTTCATGATGCAATGATATACTAAAAATTGTAGTTTTGCTAAAAGACATGACCTGGATGTTTCTATGCGCTTACTGGTTGTATGTGTCAGTTGCCTCTTTTAGGAACAGCTTTTAGGTACCAGATACATACACTCATTCACTTCTGGCTCAGAGAAGCGTCTGGGAACCACGAGAACTTCACTAATTTGACCATATCAGAACCAAACTGACCAGCCATTTAGTGCATTCTTGAGCGTTGATGACATCACTATGAGGACTTTGACCTTCCTGCTTCCTCTGACCTACAGTTATGCTGCACATCACAACACAGGGATTGGTGGGTTTACGATGGAAAACATCAAGCGTCTGTGTAGAGAAGGTGTAGCAAACGTTACTGTGGAAAAGTGGGCAAACTGCGTGAGGCACGTACGTGAGAAGGTGGAGAAGCATTACAGGACAATACACGGTGTGTTAGACGACGTTGTAGAGCAGATGGTCATTGAATTCGAAGCTGGTCTTGAATCAGAAGATTCGTCGTCGTCTGAAACTGAAAGTTCAAGGATGAAGTAGAAACGGATCCTAGACGCACTCTTTCCTAGCTAACTGACACCCCAACTGGGATGTGTTGGGTTACTGTTAACAGCCTGCTAGCTATAACAATTATATACTTAGCTCTATGCAATTAACCCAAATCCCGCCTTAGTCCCGCCTTTCTCCACCCCCTAACTCATCAAAATACAGAAAATTGGCTCTATTAACTTCAGTTACGTCTCTGTAGCCCAACGGTGAGTGTAATTAGATCCGGCAAGTGAAGAGCTTTCGATTGATACCAATATCTGCCCGGAGGGCAACGTCTTTGTCGCGCAAATGGCCACATTCCACCAGTCTCTCTAGTGCGTGAACGCACTTTAGGCTCAAAACTTTACTAAGGTACTCGATAATTGCTTAACTAACGTCAGGGCACTTTCATGATTCAATAAAAGAACGATTCGTGTACCTCGAATTTGTGGACGTGATGGGAGGAACCTCATATGTGCTAGCAGTTTCGCAGGGGAATCGTCGTGATACACAACAGAACGTGGTTTTGATTGCGGCCCAAAATACCAGCTTGTGCGGCAACCATTCAGGTATCTAGTCCAGCTGTTACTCAGACCCAGTCGCTTTCTGTGGCGGAGAAAAACATGTCCACAATTACGATACACCCCGTTTGAGCTGTTTACAGACGTTATCCCGTATATTTTGCTAGTGCGCTAGCAGACGTTGTGCGATTCTAGTCGTACAGGTATTGTTCCACAGCTTAGGCATTGGTGCGTACATCGGACATGTTTTCCTCTCTCTCCGTTGCAGGTTACCAGATAGGGTGTTTGTAACTCAAATTACCGGGGAGTGTCCACAATTAGGAACACCTACCCTACTGTTTGTATGCATGTACATGTACTACATTTGATTGAAAAGTCGTCCAAAATCGTTTTGACATACCATCGTGTATACAATGTCTAGAACATGTTAGATCCCACTGTCAATGAACTCTAGACACTGTACCTAGCTAAGAAACATCCATCCAGTTGCATGCGTAGTACACTCGAGCAATCGTAACCACATTACAAGTTCATGTCGGTCTAGACGAAGCCTGTGCCCTCCATAGCTACGCCTAGCCTAGCCCCAGATGTAGTGTAGATTTGCAGCCCCGGATGCGCTATAGTGGGGATGTCAGCGCATCCGGGGCTGCAATCCACTCTGCGAGGCTAAGCTAAGCCTCCTAGATATCTAGGCATCTCTATAAATTAATATGGCATCTGTTGTGCTACACATGTAGCAGGTCAACACAGACAGCAACGTACACTTTTACACATGAAACTCATTTCGAAGTCTCTTTGATTTCTATCCATTTCAAATTTCCTAAAATGACAACCGTTCCACGGGTCCGATTGCCCGATTTTCTTTTACATCGGACTTTTTGTGTCCCGCGGTCGGGACGCCGGACGGAGTGCCAAATCCCTTAGTTACCATGGATATACATACATTTTATTAATTTGAAAGTAAGTATGGGCGTTTTATATGCTTTTTTAAATGCATGCACCGTTGTAACTAGTTAGCTTAATTGCATGCATTTTGTCACTAGTTCGCAGTACCGTATATATATATATATATATATATATATATATATATATATATATATATATATATATATATATTTACATATACGTATTTAATACAAACTAACACGAAAGACTCTAGATTCTATAGAATTGTGTAATGCTCTAACTGTAGAGCTAGTAACACTGGAAGCGAACGAAAAGCCTCAAGCTAGGTTTACAATATCACGCTGATGACGCCCGCGACGCTTGCGAGGACGCTCGCGCGAAGACGCCTAGTAACTGTACCATTTACAATATCATTTCATGAGCGTCAGCGATGAGTCAATACGCGCATACTCATCATAATCATATAGACAAAAGTCTGTGATTTGGTTTTCATTTCCTAATTTCTCCCTCACCAAGTTGTCGCGGAGACGCTTCCACATTATTTGGCAGCCTCCTGCGGGAGCCCGGTTTTTTCGATACGTTTTTCCAAGCGTTCTTCTTGCGCCTCTCATCTCTATGCCACCGTGACTTGATGTTCCGCAAGCAGCCGTACCTATACGTATACACCTGTAGGCTTCTTTTCCCTAGTTTACTTCCGGTTATTTCACTCCTGGATTTGATCTCTGATTTGTCGACAAAAGGAACCTGCTTTCGGTAGATGCTAGAGCACTTTCAGTTTGGACGCTGACGACGCTGAGGACGCTCGTGACGCGACGTGCGAGTGTTTAGACTAGGACGCCTGCCGGAGCGTCGTCGCTAGCGTCCTCGCCAGCGTCCTCGCCAGCGTCCTCGCCAGCGTCCTCGAGCGTCGCCAGCGTCATATTGCAAACCTAGTTTTTACTCTAGTAGGAGTTTACGATCTAGATGAAAGGGAGCACTACAGTGCTGATCCAACCCTAGGAGATGAAGTCCAATTAACTAACGCATCTTTTCTCAAATTGGGGCATTCAGTCTCCTTCTTAAATGACAACCCCGTAAAGATAGTGTCGTTCTACGTTGCACACCCAAAAGGAGACCAGATTGAAGTTGGAGGTCGACGCCACCCTGCCTATTTTTTTAGGTTCCCAATTACAGTACTCATCCCGAGTTACACCTGTACCCCAAATTTTAGTCTCGTGGGTGATCCGGTTTATCCAGCTATCAAACTTATACATCTACGTCTAGATACAAACATCGCCAATTTTAGTAGTATAGATTAGGCATCACTATTGTCACAACTATGTCTAGGCCAGAGGTATGCATACACCCAAGAATACGCCAAACAGCCTAACACTCTAGGGGTCTAGATATGTTACCAGATAACAAACTTTATTACGGTACATAGGCGAAGGAAGCCTCTGCTGAGTGGGGGGGCACAACGGTTTGTCAGGCCATAGAAATCCAAGAACACTGCTAACTCTATGCCTTAGGGTTAGGGTTAGGGTTAGGGTTACCCTAACCCTAAGATAACGGAGAGCATTTTGTGGGGGCACGTGCCCCCACGGCCCCCCCAGTTCCGTCGCCACTGCGGTAATTTTCTATTTACACAGCTCACTGTAATATAGTAAAATTATTTAAAACTAATTTTTAGTAATTACTACTAATTAAGTACATTAACATTTATTTTGCTAATGAATAAAAGCCCGGATATTTGCTTTCATTACAAAGTTTGTACTGATGAATGACCTACAGCTGTGAATGCTAAACTAATAACATGAACAAAGTCCTAGAGGGTGTCTTGGTCACAGCAAGTGGCTGTACAACCTGCAGTCTTACAGAGTGCTATTTCACTTACCCGGATAAGAACCTACTGCGCAATCGCAGTTGCTAGAGGCAACAAGGAACGCGACGAGCAGCCGCCATGTTCAAGAACACATTCCAATCCGGCTTTCTCTCTATTCTCTATAGCCTAGGCAGCAAGCCTCTCCAAATATGGGACAAAGAAGTAGCGACGCACGAAATCGGACGCCATTTTGACTCTCACCGTTTTCACTCGCTTTCCTCGCTTTCAGGTACGAAACGGACACATCAAACGAATCACCGACAA
The DNA here is from genome assembly GCF_963422355.1 of Corticium candelabrum. Classification (NCBI taxonomy): domain Eukaryota; kingdom Metazoa; phylum Porifera; class Homoscleromorpha; order Homosclerophorida; family Plakinidae; genus Corticium; species Corticium candelabrum. The sequence goes on along the minus strand of NC_085092.1, from coordinate 6,532,169 downwards.
CGACATCCAGTCGCTCGTACTCGAAATAATGGGCACGAACGTCAGGTACGACGAAAAAACGATAAAACAAAGTCTGTTGCTATGGCAACGCTTTGCTACATTTTCTTTTCAGCACGACGTTCATCACTTGTCCGGCGAGTACGACCAAGAAACATAGTCTTCAGCTGCCGAGCGAAGACGAGGAGGAGCACGTCGATCGGCCGGTGAGAAGCGACAGGAAACCAACACTTGGCATCAAGCTGCCCTTCCTGGTGATGGTCATAAAAAATTTGAAAAAATATTTCACGTTTGAAGTGCAGGTTGGGACTGATCGGTGGCGTTGTGTGTTTGCATGTGTGAGGTGATCGATTGCTCTGCAGGTTCTCGATGATAAGAACGTTCGACGTCGATTTAGAGCCTCGAATTATCAGTCGACGACGAGAGTCAAGCCATTTGTGTGCACAATGCCGATGAGATTGGATGAAGGATGGAACCAAATTCAGGTAGGATAAAAACATTAACTCACGTCTTGCTCCTGTTACATCAAAATGTATGATGAATATGCATGATTAGGTGTTTCAGAGTGCAAGGGTGTAGACACCAGGGAGGATCGAAGGCTTGTGCCTCTTTAGATTTTGAGAGCTTGACGGTTACTATTTATGAAACATGCTAATGCAGGCGCGTACCTATGGGGGGTTGAGGGGTTAGTTACTATTATGAAAAATGCTAGTGCAGGCATGTACCTATGGGGGGATTTGAGGGGTTAGTTAGTATTTATGAAAAATGCTAATGCAGGCGCGTACCTATGGGGGTTTGAGGGGTGAGAACAAACTGACCCACTTCAGTTGGAGGTCTGCTCAGCCTTTTACCTTGATCTGTATACGATCAATCTACATGCAACATTTGCACCACATGTCAGTGTTGCTGGCCTTATTTATGGCTGGTGCTAAAATTGTGATCTCAAAATGCTTTCCGGTACCACTTGATTAGTACTGTACTACTAGTAGTGATATCAGCAAATAGAACCAAATCCAAGTCGAGCAAACTGCGTCAATGATTGCAAACGCTTTATACAGTGTTAGCCAGCTGTTTATCTGCAGGCCCTTAGACCAAGTCAACCATGAATGCCACATCATGCAGGCCTGTTGCCACGATTTTGAATCCTTTCACAATTGGTGCCCCATCACCATGGCAATGGCACATAACTAAACTTCTAAAGTGCTGCGGGTCGCTCTCTCATTCCAGATGTAGCTAGATCGATGTAAGAATATCTAGAGACACCAAACTCTGTGTGCAGTGTCTATCAGTGTTAATGCATATTTACCAATGTCTTTCAATAGACTGGTAATTAAGAAATAGAGTAACTAGACTAGAGCATGCTAAACTGACTGGCAGGTCTATGAAAGCACTGAAATGCATTAGGTGCCCCCCTGTAGGTTACTTGAGGCGTTGTTTTTATTTTAATTAACAAAATTGGCAAAGCTGCATGTAATTTTTAGTGGCTGTGACTTTCTGTTTGTCTTGTAAATTCAGCAGTAGCAAGCCATGGATTATGGCAACATGCCATGTCTGTGTCAGTGAAACCTGCTGTCCTTTCAAGCTTACGTCTACTTGAGCAAGTCAAACACTATCAGCATGCATGCATAGAAAGCATAGGCATAACTATAGTCGTAAACTTTCTCTGAGGCACCTTGTTAATATCAACTTAAAGTGTACTACTAAAGTCAATCACGTGACTGGTAACAAACTAATATACAAACAACTGATCGGTTCTATGATTATACCCATGGGTACACCCATGCTATGAAGTTTTCTAATGTTGTTTTTGTTTAGCTACCCTATTGGCTAAATTGTGGATAAGGTTTAAAAAATTTATGGACACACCCAATTGAAACATTTCTCAACAGCTATGCTTACTTTTTCAACTGAAGCAACAGCCTCGGTTGTCTCATGCCTGCACACACACACACACACACACACACACACACACACACACACAACACACACACACACACACACACACACACACACACACACACACACACACACACACACACACACACACACCACTAGCCTTATCTCCAGACAGACTCTCTTGCTCTTGTCTTGACAGGGATGTAGCTAAGCCACCAGACCAGTTGGTCCGGTTTTAACTGGACCACTTTTTACCCTGGCCATTGCCGGCAACTTCCAGACTACAATAGTGATATACAGATACTCAGTGACTCAGGAATTACTCTGAGACAGCCTCATATCAAGTGCCAGCAGATCAGAACGCATACAGCTTGTAGACCTGTTCATTCTGGTGTTAGAATAGCAGATAGTAAACGGAACCAGATTCTGCCACCTAGCTCTCTCTAATGCCTCATCACTCTATGAACTTGTTGTTTCTTACGAGATCCTTCTGGGAGTTTAAGAATTAACCGTGTGCTGCATCGTACTCTGTAAATGCAGACCCATTGCATGAATGTTTTGTTTCTAGACCCTTTTGGAAGTCTAAGAATTAACCTTGTGCTGTATCGTACTCTGCACAGACCCAATCATGAATGCATGGTTTTATACCTGGCTGCCTTTTCACTAGGACCTCAATGATGCTCAAGACGTTGCATTCTGTCGCTACATTACTACGTATATAACGTGAGAAAAAATTATCTTTTTGTCTGTCTTCTCATGCGGGTTTCTGCATCAACCAGATCACTTCTAAACTGCCGGCTATATGTCCCTGCTTGAGAGTCTGGGGACGAGGCTATTACACCACTGGAAAGATTCCCACTTTGTGCATCATGTCTACACCCTAGTCTGTTACACCACTTCTAGTCTTATTCTGTTTACACTCTAAGCTGTTCTAGATTTGGTCGATCAGCAATCTATGAAACTATTTACATTGTTAAATGAAATGTGTCATTTGCTCAGATATTAACTGTTTTGTATGTGTCAATTTGTACTTTGTATAGTTCAATTTGTCTGACTTCACAAGACGTGCTTACGGCACCAACTACATTGAGACGACACGAGTGCAGATTCATGCCAACTGTCGTATCCGGAGAGTTTATTTCTCTGACCGTCTCTACTCTGAAGATGAATTACCACCCGAATTTAAGCTTTTCCTTCCTGTGTCTAAGCCTGCGAAGAAGTGATGGACATGAAATATCATTTACATTGCAGTTATTTCATAAGAGTTTGACTTGCAATCAATTGCATGCACTTTACTGGATGCATTTGCATGCAAATACTGATGGTTTGCTATCTAGGTGCATTCATCTGCATCTCAATAATGTACACAACAGCGATGATGCATTGTTTTCTTGTTGTTTCGTGTGGATTTAGTTTAGAAATGCGCAGCGTTAGCGTGGAATTAGTCAAATTGTTTACTTGTTAACGCGCGTGTGTGTTGTCACCGCAACCATTGTCATCGTGAACAGGCGTCTAGCAAAATGTTCAAAAATACTTTTCAGTCCGGCTTTCTGTCTATTCTATACAGTATTGGTAGCAAGCCGTTGCAGATATGGGATAAAAAGGTAAACAATTTGATGGAGGGCTCCCTCTGAGGGATAATTTTTATAATTTTTAAATTTTAGGTCAGAAACGGTCACATTAAGCGGATAACTGACAACGACATTCAGTCTCTCGTATTGGAAATTATGGGAACAAATGTCAGGTAACGATAAATTGCTGTGCGGGAAATTTCTGTGATGAAAGAATTTGTGATGAGTGAATTTTACGCGCCAGTACGACTTACATCACGTGCCCTGGAGACAGTCACAGTCACGGACGAGGACAGAAGAAAACTTTGGGCATAAAACTACCTTTCCTTGTAATGATCATCAAGAACTTGAAGAAATATTTTACTTTTGAAGTGACGGTATACGATACTTTCTTGCTGCTTTATTTCATCTTTTTTAATGAAATGGTTGTGGTGGTAGGTGCTGGATGATAAAGGAGTTAGACGGCGTTTTAGAGCTTCCAATTATCAGTCGACAACAAGAGTGAAACCATTCATATGTACAATGCCTATGAGACTTGATGAGGGATGGAACCAAATTCAGGTAGCGCAAGTAGCAGTGCTTATATTACTACTGTGTTTAGTTCATATTTTGTACATAATAGTTGCATGTAAGTCTCAGTTGCATATAAGACTCAGTTGCATCTGTACAAGTCTACCAATTCTGTTACATCTACTTGTAAACATTCACTTAAGGGGCACCTACCATAAAGTATGAGCTGGATGAAGCTTTACTTGAAAAGTTGACATGCTAATTAATTTCTGTGATAAAGGGTGGTAGTTAGTTGAGTGATTGTAATGTGGCTGCAATTGTCTAGCTGACAACTACTGGTAACTCAGTTGCAGTTTGGAACAGTTAGTTAGAGAGCTTCAAACTGTCGTAGGTAAATAGAATGTAAAATGTTCTGTTGTCAACAAGTGGTCTAGAGGCAGTAAGGCAATTGAAATGTTCTTACAGACACAAAACTTTAGCACAAGGCTTGACTTTAGCGTTTAATTAAGATTTTAAGGGTTTAAGACTTGACCAAAATCAAGTACGGTATTGCAATGTATTTTGTTCTAATTCTAATTGTCTTTCTAGTTTAACTTGTCTGACTTTACACGGAGGGCATATGGGACAAACTACATTGAAACTCTTCGAGTCCAACTTCATGCCAACTGTCGTATTCGTAGAGTATATTTCTCTGATCGTCTCTACTCTGAAGATGAACTGCCTGCAGAATTCAAGCTTTTTCTGCCGGTCTCTCAAGCAGCAGAGCAGAAGTGACATCAAGAAACTCTAGAGATTCTCCATTCTATATCATAAACAATAGAGAGAAAAGAAAGATAGCCTAGACTGTATTGTTGACAACAGTATTTATGGTTGGGATCACTAAATAGAGAGGCTAAGTGGCTTTCTCTAGAGTAGCAGTCTCTGTTACTAGAAGTAGTTGTCATGAGTGTGACACATTTATGTAACAGAAGAATGACACACATTGATGCTTTCACAACAAATAATGACTCATGTGCATTAGGGATACAAAATTAATTAAAATAAATGTTTATTGAATGTTGATGTCAAATATTAATTAAATAGCTGACCACTCGCTGAACATTGAAAATAATCAAAATTTTATTAAGTTAACTCATGACATCCACAGTACAGCCCCTTGCTCGTAAACATCTTCCTACGCCACTGCAAAATTTTATAAAGTTAATGCTCATTAATTTAATAAACTAAAATAATTAGCTAATTAATTAACTTACTAAAGTTACATATCAATGTTATTTGCGCATGCGCGTAGATTAGAGGACGATGGTTTTTCCAGCGTAACGCAGCGTTACAATATGGGTGCAGGGGCTTCCAGTGAAACTCTTTTTGATGCCGTGTGTGCAAACGATGTAAATAAAGCATCGGCGGCTCTCAAGAAAGGAGCAGATGTAAACGTTGTGTCAAGAGTTCAGGTAAGAATTGATTGATGTGTAAATGTACAGATCTAGTTTGTAGACTAGAGAGATTGGGTTGGACGTTGGTAAATGAGGAAATGTATGAGAAAGTGACGATCATTTACGATGTTGAGGTGGCGTTGGTTGGAAGTGCCGCCTCATTTTCTCTCTACCGGTATTAGTGAATGAATCGTTTCGTCTCATGCGCTCCTACGTCGTTGCTTTGCTGTCGTTGTCGTTCTAATATGGTCACGCCCTTTACACATGTCACGTGACCTACACTGCACAAACTTCATTGACTTTAGTAGCCAATTGTGTATTTCGTAGGGATTCTATGGTGGTGTGATTTGTATTCCATCAGCGTTGCAAGTAGCATGTGTTAATTCATGGATTGAGATGGTAGACTTGCTGCTACAACATCAAGCAAACATAAACTATCATGAGGAATCGGTAAGAGTGCAAATTTTAATGCAGTTTGTTGTGTTTAAATGAGTTTAGTTAGTAATGGTAATGGCATCTCTTTCCTGTGGTTAAAATGAATAGAAATATTAATGGATGCTCATTGTATTTGTGCCTGTCTGATTGAACAGTTGAATGTATATGCTAGAGAAAGGTGCTAACAGTCACAGTTAGAATGAATAGATAGTTTTGATATTTTGTTGAAATTAGAAAATATTGTGAGAGTGGGTTGTTAGTGAGTTATTTTTAAATGAAAAGATGAGATTTGTTGTTTAGTAAGGTTGATATGATTGATGATGTAGTTTGCATGGCAATCTGTTTGCCCACCTGCCCACTAGTGTTGCCCACCACACTTAATTGACAGATTTGTGATTGTGGACATTTAGACTATCTAGTCACATGGCTGCTGGTGTGATTGTTTGCATGTTGTGATGTCAAATGTTTAGTGTAATGAGGTTACATTGTATTGTGAGGAATTGTGTTTGGTTAAATTGAATGAAGGACAGAGGTGAGTTGTATGTGAGGTTGATGTGCTATTTTAATAGTCAGTTGGTGTTGATACTTGTAGATGCATGTATTCATAATCTACTCACTGATAATAACATGTGATGTCTCTTATCAATGGTAGTATGGACGGACAGCTCTGCATTTTGCTTGTGTGAAAGGTCATTTGTCTATTGTGGAGAAATTATTGTCATCCGGATGTAAAAAAGAAGCAAGGAATAAAGTGAGTGTGTTTGCTTGTAACAGTATTTGTGTTTTAATTTTGTAAATTGATGAATGATGTAAATGAGTGTTACAGTAGCAACACTTTGTTCATTGAAGAAGGTAGACTGTGTTGTGGTGTTGAAATTTGTGTAGTATTTTTAAGGTTGGAGTAATTGTCACTTGGTTTATTACCTTGGTGTAATACACTAGGTATAGTAACATGGTTTGGTATGATCAACCAACTGCTAGGCAACAGGCGTAACACCTGATCTGATCCAGACAAATACATGATTGGATTTCAGTCGCTTTCTTACACTTTTCTATTTGCCTCTGACTAATTACATTTACTCTGTGAAGCTATGGCACACAGATGGTTTGCACTGTAGTGCTTCAACAGCTTTTATTAGTTAATGTAATTGAGTGAAGTGTGCGAGTTTGATTAGAAAGAACAATAAGGCCAATGCATGTAGGTTACAACAAAACAATGAAGCAACAAGAGAGAATATTTGTGAAAGTGTTGTAACAGTAAGAATTAAGTGGAGAGAATAGAAGAGAGACGAGTGTTAGTGGATGAGTGAGGGAGAAAACGAAGAATGAATGTGAATGACTTGTGACTACTAATGTGTGTTGAGCTTCACAATATTACTACTGGAAATTTCAAATATTTTGCATACCAATTGAGTATTTGGTAGAGACACTTATTGTACTAAATTAACTTGTACAGTAAAAGTCATGGTATAATATTGTCTTTACAACTTTGAGGTGGAGAGGTCCTTATTTACAAGTGTAGTGAACTGGACAACACGTTAAAATAGAGTGATAGATATCAAGTTATGACTCCTTGGGGGTTCTTTGTAGGAAGGGCTTAGATAATGTAATAAATGTAAATAAAAGATTAATGTAGCAAAGCTATAGATGTGCTACTGGCCCTTCAACTTCACACTTGCAAACACCTCCTTTGCGGATGCCTGTGTGAGATAGATAGATAATCATAGTACAGTGATGGCAGACAAAACAGTAGGAGTGCGTGCATGTGAATGAAAAACAAGAACACAAATCTCTGATGCCTACCGTGGGAACTCGACTCTACAGTGTATTGTTCAAATTTAGTGTCTTGGTGAGATCCAATTAGGGATAGGGTCAGCATATAACATCACCTACATCACCAACTTTGACCACGCCTCTTTGGGGTTCAGCACTAAATGAAGACGCATGTTTGAAGGGGATTAGGAAAATGCATGAAGCAGTAACTGTTGAGTGTGTTGTTTTACTTATTCCTTGTTTATGTGTTGTGGATAATACATTAAATTATATTACAGTACAACTACACGAGGTTTGTTGTATTTGATAGAATGTTATTGGCAAGATGTAGTTTCACTGTTTATATCAACAAACCATGATGGTGGAGTTGTTGTGCAGCAGTAGACGCAAGAATGTAATAATAGTTGTTTGTATGCGGTTAATAGGGATGGATGATGTAAGAGACTTGTACGACAGATACGAGTGTTAGACTGTGATGTGTAATTAAAGGCCTGTCCACACTAGACCAGAATGGATCGCGATCCGATCGGGATAGCGAGCGTCCACACTGCACTTTGAAAACGCTAACTCCGCCTCATTTCGCTATCACGTGACTGATGACCGATGTGTATGTGTGGTTTCTTTGCTTGTAGAAAGCGTTGATACAGCGACGTAAGGTGAGCGAGAACAAAGACGGGTGAGGAGTGCTAGATGTTCCGACTAGACGCGTAGCGTACGTGAAGGTAACGCCTACTATTTCTAATTGGATTCAACCGATCGCGATCGGATCGCGATCGAATCCACCTCGCGATGTGGATCGGACGGATCGCGATCCGATCGCGATCGAGTTGCAAGTGTGGACAGCGTTGCGGTTGGATCGCGATCGGATCGCGATCGGATCGCGATCCAGTTGCCAGTGTGGACAGGCCTTAAGTAGCTGAATGCAGAGCTGCCACACTTTGGATAAAACACATCGGCTGGCTGTGTACTATGCCACATACACACACTAATGTAAACCACACCTATTGTTTGTAAACAGCTTGTTGTAAGTGCACAAGACTGCAGTTAACTCAATGAAAATGACATGATGATTATGGTAGTAGTGGTTGTGATGGTGACAGGGAAGACAACGACGACGACGACTATGTCGTTTATGGTATGAGATCTACACATATTATAGTTCTAGCATCCACTTATAAATCAACACAAAACTTTTTCTCAGCAACACAGTTTAGTAGATGTGCTATTTGTGATTTGCAAGAAATGTTGTACTAGCAAGTTTATGTAGGAACATTGTATGAATTAGGGGCACTGAAGAGTGTCGTATTATGTAGGATACATAAAATATGTAGGAGTGTGACTCCAATAGATTAGTACAAACGACTCTGAGTACAAACATTAATTTGGGAAATTTTGTATGTGTTTGTGTAGCTTACATAACTACTATTGTAGTAGTCTACTGTAACGGTATTTGCATTGCATGTGCACTTGTGGTTGTTTGTTGGTTTGTTGATGCTGAACAGGAAGGTAGGATGAAGTTCTATGGCAAATGTGCTTACTGTATTGAAAGCAAGTTTGACAAAAACTAGTTTAGTGATGACGTGACTTTACTAGATATACTTTAGAAGAATATTAAATTACACATAGAAAATGTTGTGATGTGGCTACCAATTTGAGTGTTTGCTTGTGTAACAGTTAAAGGATTAGAGTATTGAGGTTACATTGTGGAATTGTGTTTGGTTAAGGACAGAGGTGAGTTGGATGTGAGGTCGATGTGCTAATTTTATAGTCAGCTGGTGTTCGAACTTGTAGATGCATGTATTCATAATGTACTCACTGATAATAACATGTGATGTCTCTTATCAATGGTAGGGTGGAGTGACAGCTCTGCATTATGCTTGTGTGAATGGTCATTTGTCTATTGTGGAGAAATTATTGTCGTCCGGATGGGACAAAGAAGCAAGGGATAATGTGAGTGTATTTGTATGCAATAATATTTGTGTTTATTTTATCAATTGAGGAATGATGTTACAACTCTTACCTAAAATTCTATCATGCATTCATCACTCTAAATTTTGCTCTCAGTTGTCTAATAGCCTTTCTACATGAGTTCCTTTCAAGCCGAGCTGAGTCGAGCCATGCAGCTCACTTAGTGGGTGTGTCACTTGCTAAGCTACGGATGATCACATGTGTGTTTGAAATGCTTGCGCTACCTTTCCTTGATCATGGATTGGCTACAATCTACTTGCATTCTTTCTTGTAAATATGTCAAGAATATTGGTTGTATTGCTAAGAGTATGACGAAGGGGAGAAGTCTGGCTATGTGAGACTACAATTTGGCTTGGTAACTGTTCACGTGGTGAATGTGAGCTGAGCCAAACCATTTGCGACACTGCTGTCTTAGGTGGGCCATTCCAGCACGGCTCGGCTCACGTTCACACAACCTTTCAAAAGCGAGCCAACCGATGCTGACCATATTGGCTCGGTTACAAGTGGTCGTATGAATGGGCTATAAATACTATAGTACTACTATATTGCTCCTGATTTTGCTGCATGCCGGTATATGCCAATTTTGACCAGGGTACGTGTATACTGCGGGGTTTACAGTCATGCAGCAAATGCGGGGTCACACGACTGCTTCAAAGTACACGCAGTTTTGTGTCAATGCTACACTGTATATGATATTCTTTCACGTGCTAGACTACCGTGACCTCCATTGCTTGTTTGATGCTCTTCCATGGTAATCGTGTCTCTCCTCTGCATCTCAAAAGTGCTATCTGGTTCTGCCATCACGGACTACGTGCGTGGATGTTACTATCTATTGCCTCATCTTCGCCAGTACCCATTGCGCGATCACTTACCCATCCTATACTGGCATGCTGGTTTAGTTACCAGAACTGCCTCATCTGAGTTTTGGTAAATCTCACTTATACGGGCATGCAGCAAAATACGGGTAATACAGTAAGTAGTGTCTTGATGTGATGAACCTGTTGTGCATGCTGATTCAAGTAGACTTACTTCAAGAAATATGTAAATGTACTTTAATGTACATGTCAGTATTCCAGTGACCCTGTAACTGAAACCACCCTCAAACACTAATTATTGTTATTAGATGCATCTAATAGCCCTAGGGCTGATAACTTATATTACCCATTGTCGTGGATGAGGGGATGATATAGGTTCATGACTTGATGTTATTAGATTTGCTTTATATTAATATTAAATACACATTTTGCTTTGGTTTGTTAAATTTTAGAAAATGTTGTATGTGACTACCAATTGGAGTGTTTGCTTGTCTAACAGTTAAAGGATTAGAGTATTGAGGTTACATTGTGAGGAATCGTGTTTGGTTAAATTTAATGAAGGACAGAGGTAAGTTGGATGTGAGGTTGATGTGCTATTTTTATAGTCAGTTGGTGTTCATACTTGTAGATGCATGTATTCATAATGTACTCACTGATAATAACATGTGATGTCTCTTATCAATGGTAGGATGGATGGACATCTCTGCATTGTGCTTGTGTGAATGGTCATTTGTCTATTGTGGAGAAATTATTGTCGTGTGGATGTCAGAAAGATGTCAAGGACAATGTGAGTGTATTTGTATGCAATAGTAATTGCATTTAATTTGTCAATTGAGAAATGATGTGAATGAGTGTTACAACCCTTTACCTAGAATTCTATCATGCAGTCATCACTCTCAATTTTACTGTCAGTCATCTAACAGCCTTTTTACACAAGTTCTTTCCAAGCCTCAATAGATTAGTGGATGTGTCTCTTGCTAAGTTACAGACAGTCACATATGCATTTGAAATGGTTGCACTACCTTTCCTAGATCGTGGATCGGCTACAATCTGCCTGCATTTTTCTCGATGGCATTACAACAATCAAATGCTGAAATAGACTTGTACCCAGTTCTCCTCCTCGCGTGTGCTCTACGTGTTTTGGCACGTGCTTTTTTGTTTCACTTGCCAGGAACATATTAAGTTTTTTGTTGTGTTGATTGGTCAAAACTGTAACACAAGACGAAAAAATGTTGTTACAAAGGCACGCGTAGGATTGTATTAGAATGAACTGGGTAGCAATTACTTTGACAATTAGATGGTTATTAGCAATTGTTGTTGTCAAGCAAGGTGCAAGCTCATTAGTTTTGTCTGACAGCTCTGCTGTGGACATCTGACAATAATGTCTTTTCCAGCCAGAATTGACAGAGATGTCTGTAGCTGCTCAGTACGAAGTGAATGGTAGCTAATAGACGACAGGAGCGCATACAAGGTGCATTTGCTACCACTAGATAGTGAAACTATAATGTTCATAAAGCGACGTTTTTGCTCGCCGCAACAAAAACGATCTACTTTGTAACTCTAATTTTTGAACAGTCCTTAGAAAGAGCGTAAAGCTTTGTGTTTTTGTGTTGGCTGGCAAAGTTTAGCATAGTACTCTTGTGAGACTAATTACTCGACACCATATTATCAGTGCAGGTGGCAACAATTTACAGGATGGGTTTCTAATTAAACTAATGAAATAAATGGTCACATGACATAATATGTTACCAGTTCTCCTGGCAAGAAGAACAAAAAGCACATGCCAAAACACTTGGAGCGAGCGAGGAGAAGGACTGAGTAGAGACTAATGCTGAAATACGTGGAGAATATAATTTGGTTGTATTGCTGAAGTATGAGTCTTTTAAATTAATTAGTAAAAGTCTGAGTACTCGAGAGTACAGTTTGGCTTGGTTACTGTTCAAACAGTGAATGCAAGCCAAACCATGCTGACACGGCTGTTTGAGATTGGCCATTCTAGTGCGGCTCGGCTCACATTCACACGGCATATCGGGGTGGGTCGACCCATGCTGACCCCTTATTGGCCCAGGTACAAGTGCTTGTGTGAACGGGCTATAACCTACTAGTGTCCTCATGTAATGAACGTGTTGTGCATGCTGATTCAAGTAGACTTTCTTCAAGGAATGTCTGTGTACTTTAATGTACATGTCAGTATCATCAGTAACCCTAACTGAAACCACCCTCAAACACTAATAATTATTAGATGCATGAGCAAACACTTTAATTTGTGTGTCTTGTTGTCAAGAAAGATTAAGTGATGACAAAGTTGCAATGGCAATGTGACAGAATTTGACATGCACGTGTGTTGTGAGCAGCTTACTTACTATAATCTCTTGTTGTTTACTGTTTTTTGTATCTCATTTCATCTGCTTGTTTTAGGATGGATCAACACCTTTACATCTTTGCTGCTCAGATTATTACTGTTATGATTCTCATCTGTCAATTGTCAAGTTGTTGATATCATTAGGAGCTGATGTGTCAGCAGTGAACAATGTAAGTGTGCATTTGTTGTGTTTGTTTACAGTATATCTTGCTAATGTGGAGTATGTAGCTCACATTTGTTGAAGCTTAATCTATAAATGGTGACAGCAGTGATTGTGAATTCTGCCTAACAATTAAAGATATTCTGAAATGTTCCAAGAAGAACAAACAGATAAATAACGAATAAGCACTAAAGTGCTAAACCCTCATCTGCTAGCTTAGGTTGCAATGATGCATATATGGTAAGTGATGAGATACAAGGTCACGTGGACATCATTAGACACCATGCACATGGCAAGACATGTCGAGCTAGCTGGCTGGGAAAGAACAAGCAGTCTTGTGCCAAATGGCGTCACTTGCATCCAAATCTAGGAGAAACACAGTAGAGTACACATAGTGTTATGAAAGAACAGAGAGTAGACTGACAGGTGCATGTGCACATGGTCATTCCGTAACAGTGGACTTCGTCTGTACCGCTCACATTGAATTTGTCTATCAACCCGCTCACGTCTGGCTGGTCGTCGAGCCTGCCCTGTGTTACTGTAACCTTAGTGCATACGCACCTCGGTTTAACAATGAACTTGCTTGGAGTAGGTGTAAGCATGTAGGGTTAGCATGATAGAAGATGACAGATGTGAACAGTCATTAACTCGAGACGTGCATGCTGTAGGGTTACAGTAATATCTCTGTGGACTGATTGACGGACCAAGGGACGGATGGACAATTGGAATGCAGCGCATACACTCATTGTTATCACTGGTGTTAATTAGTTAGTTATAAAAACATGATTAGATAAGGACATTGAGGGACATTGTTTTTATGTGGTAGAGTGGTATTGTAAATTATGATGGTGAAGTGATGGAGTTGTTAGTTGGTGGTGGGACTGTATTTAGTGAAATTATACATTGATAATGATTTTGTTTGAAGTCATGATTATGAATAATTGTCATTGGTCAGTCACATGACAGCATATGACGTGGCTATGTGTTGTTTGTGAATGATGACTGAAACAGCAGTGAACATCAGTTTGCTCAATTAATGTGAGCAGTAATAGAATGAGTTGCTTTACAACTGTGTGGCACAACAGGCAAAGAGAATTTGGTCAACTGCATGACATTTGTCTTATAATAATAATAATAATTTATTTTTATCACACCAAATCTGGTGTAGTTCCCTCATAGGGGCAACATAAAACACACACACACACACACACACACACACACACACACACACACACACACACACACACACACACACACACACACACACACACACACACACACACACACACACATGTAGACAAATGACAAAGCTAACACACAAAATCACTAAACCTACATGTAAAAACATTACCATCTACCATATCCAATGCGTGTCCAGGATAACTATGTCTAACTATTAGCAAAGCCAGTCCTCTCACAAGTTCATTTCTTGAATGTATGGCCCGTTTAAGAAATTTAGTCTGTAGTATTTTCATCTTAAGAGATGCCTCAACAAATTCTGGAATTCTTTCCACTATAGAGTCTCTGTCTCATACCAAGCCCACAACGAATACCTTTTCGATACGCTGTGTTGATTGACGTCTCTACTATACTTCATTCAAAATTCCACAAATGACTTCCATATGCAAGAACTGGAAATAGTTGCCTTTCCATGATTGTCATCCATACACTATCTTTTGGACAACTTCCATCAAGTCGGCTAATGACACTATTCACAGCAGCATAATTTTTTTTCCTAGTCTCCAATGTGCTCTGTACCATACAGCAACCATTCATGACAACGCCCAAATGTGTTATTCCTCCTTGTTTGGTAATCTATTGCCATTGAGAAAGACATCTAATTCACTAGAGTGTTTCCATCGTCTCTGCTTGAATGTAATACAGGAACACATGAATATCCAGCTTATTCATAATGTTTTTCTAACATTCACTTTTATCACACACTTGCTATGCTGGTTGTGCATTGTGTATGTGCTGGATAATAAGCTGGTTAACTATTTATTGATTATATGTACTTTGTTCTGTGTGATATTGTTATGTTTCATTGAACTAATAATACTGTATATTATTGGACAGAAAGGGCAAACACCATTACAAGCTGCAGAAGAACGGTTGCCAAGAGACTCTGTTTCAGCCAAAGAAAATCGTTCTCGAATTATTTCTTACTTGAAAGAATTGAATGAGAATGTATGAGCTGATTGTCACACAGTGTAGGTTCTGTGTATTGATTAGTGGTTGTGTGTGATGTTAGAGTTCTGTTGCAGCTGGAAATTCAGCATCAAACATCACAGATAGTACAGCTGCAGTTGCTGACAACGATCATCCAAGTAAGTGAGACAATAAACATTATTTATGATGATCGTTTCAAAGTTTGAGACACTTGTTGATAAACTGTTTGTATTATCAACGAAAGCACTGCTACTTACACATTTATACACTAGAGTTCTTCATTGCATGTCAGCTGAAATTTTTATGTCATATTGTTTACTAGTATACCTGGCCCGTCCTTCGTACGGGCAAGATACTGTAGTGTAAAGTTAGGTCTGTGGACACGTCACGTGCATCTTTGTTGTCAGGTCCTGGATATTCTGAATGAATTCGAATCTTGCTCTTCGCCCTTGTTTCGATAGAAATCGACACACTCCCCGTGTAGCGCTTGCTGCAGAAAACGTGTAGGTTGGATTCGGTGCAAATGCAATCAGAATTTGGAGAGAAACGCAAGCGCTAGAAGAGTAAGTTTCGTCGGCAAGAGATATTCGATCGCTCGAAGCTTTGCGAAGGACGACGATTCATAGGGTCTACACAGGACTGGTGCGGGCGTGTGTTCGAATGAACCGGAATGTGTAGCGTTTGCGTCATCGAGAAATTTTACGCGGGGGTCGATCCCTCGAAAGGGACCCGGTGCATAATTTTTTTAATTTTTTTACGCAAACCTTCATCTGTGCGTGCCGAGTGTGCGTGCCGATTTCGGTTGCAAACGGACAGAAGACGTGGCCTCCAAACGCGAACACACACACACACAGAGACAGACAGACAGACAATTTGAGCTTTATATATTACTAGGATCTATGGCCCGTCCTTCGTACGGGCAAGATACTGTAGTGTAAAGATAGGTCTGTGGACACGTCACGTGCATCTTTGCTGCGAGGTCCCGGATATGCTGAATGAATTCGAATCTTGCTCTTCGCGCTTGTTTCGATCGAAATCGACACACTCCCCGTGTAGCGCTTGCTGCAGAAAACGTGTAGGTTGGATTCGGTGCAAATGCAATCAGAATTTGGAGAGAAACGCAAGCGATAGAAGAGTAAGTTTCGTCGGCAAGAGATATTCGATCGCTCGAAGCTTTGCGAAGGACGGCGATGCATAGGGTCTACACGGGACCGGTGCGGGCGTGTGTTCGAATGAACCGGAATGTGTAGCGTTTGTGTCGTCGAGAAATTTTAGGCGGGGGTCGACCCCTCGAGAGGGGACCCGGTGCATAATTTTTTTAATTTTTTTACGCAAACCTTCCCCTGTGCGTGCCGAGTGTGCGTGCCGATTTCGGTTGCGAACGGACAAAAGACGTGACCGCCAAACGCGAACATGCACACACACACACAGACAGACAATTTGAGCTTTATATATTAGATTAGTAATCACGTAATTAGATGTCAAAGTTTACTGACTTTGTTGTCACAGAAGATAGGACACGGCAGGAAATGAAACGCAACAGTTCCAAATTTCCAGGAAATCTGGCACGGTCCAGCAGTGTTGTTACTTGGGGCATTGTGGAGCCATGAACCCTTCAAACTTTAGGGCATGGTAACTTTTTCGTTGCCTTAAATTCTGTTTGCTCATTTATTTCTCGGGACGTACGTGAAATTTGGTGATTAATTGTAGGCAGTCTATTCATGCATATATCCCATCCATGTTCAGTTACTGCTTCTGTTGTTTTTCGATTTGAAGGAGTTCTATCACTTTTCCATTTACTCGGTCAAAATTAAGTAAATTGGTAACAACTGGCAGTTTGCACCCAATCATGGAAGGCTGGCGACACTGCTGCACGGTCTCAGAGAGCAAGCACAGCCACTAACTCTATCCCTAACCCCAAGGCAGATTTCCTGGAAGCCTTGCTCAATCTCCTAGGAAATTTGGTATGGTCATGTGTGAATATTGTGATCCAGATTTCCTGGGGCACCGAGAGACAGTCGGTCAAAGATGAGCCTCGTACTGGACATGTTAGTGAGTCAAGAGACGACGATTAGGTTGAAAGTGTGAGGGTTTTATGAAAGAAGATGTACGTTTGAGTTGTGAGGAGGTGGCATTGGATGTTTTGGTGTCGGTTTTATCGAATTCTGACAAATCACTCGTCACTTGGAAGGGCTGCAGTGAAATAGGTCTCGTACGCCTTGAGCTGGTGCGAAGCCTGCTGTCTAGCATCTGGTCTCAGAACCTGTAACTGCGTGGGAAGCTTTGTTCGCAGTTGCCTGCCAAATAGAAGTTCCGCTGGCGAGTATCTGGTGCCAGCAATCGGCGAACTCCGCAGGTTGAGAAGGGCCAGGTGCGGGGTCCTACTTTTGTAGGCCGCTTTTTTTAGATTACCTCCAAGATGTTTTGGTGTAGCACTTTTTGGAACAATCAGCCTAGTTCCTCTTAACAGAAGCCCCTTGCTGGCATGTATTTCTTTTCAAAAACTCCAGTAGGGTTTCAATGCTTTCGGTAGACTTCGGATGCGCATTGGCCATTCTGTGCTGACAATTTTTTGGCGTCCGTCAGCTCTTGGCATTTAGTTGGTGACATGGGATGCCTCTACCAACTGGTGAATAATTACTTGAAGATCCCTTTGGAGCTCCTTGTCGGCATCGTCAAAGTTAGTTAAGTGGGCCCGAGACAATGTGTCCACTATGGACTATGCTCGCCCCAGCACGTAATGCACATGTAGCTCATATCACTGCAGCTGCAGGAGCATTCTCTGCAGCCTAGGTGGCGTTGCGTTCAATGTGCGGCGCATGATTATGTCTAAGGGCTTGTGATGTCGGTAGCTTTTCCGTATATGAAAGCATGAAATTTGCAGCACGTGTAGTAGATGGCCAGCATCTCCTTTTGCAATCTGTGCATATGCTGTTTTAGTCCTCGTAGGAGTGCGCGATGTGTACGCTACAGGTTGCCCTTCTTGGAGGAGACAGGCGCCAAGACCCGTGGATGATGCATCTGCTTGGATCTGAACGAGTTTCATCACATTGTAAAATGGTAGAACTGGCACAGTTGAAAGCGGTTATTTTATTTTGTGAAGTGCTTGGTCATGCTCGTATGTCCATGCCCGTAGCGCGTCCTCTCTAATTTGTTGTCACAGTGGGAGAGTGATGTCCGACTCGTTTGGCAAGAATGAGCTCAGGTACTTTATCGTTTCGAGAAGTTGCTGTACTCCGGCTCAATCAGTGGGCTTGGGCATTTGAACTATAGCCTCAACTTTGTCTGTCACCAGGTGAAGACCATCGCTAGCTATTATGTGCCCCATGTATTTACTTGTCGACTTTGTACTGAATCTTGTGAGTACTAAAGCGTATGTTCTGTTCTCTAACGCGTTGCAGTACTTGTTGCAGGGTCTTGTCATGCTCTTCGCTGTCTGCTTTGGCGATTATCAGATTGTCTGCTATAATGTGGACATTTGGGATATCGTTAAAAGCATCGTAGTTGCGCTGTTGCAGTACTTCACTTGCCGAAGAGAGGCCAAAGGGCATGCGTAAAATAACTTGTGCCCCCACGGAGTGTGAAAAGTGCATAAGTACGAAGATTCCTCCGTAAGCCGCACATGCCAAAAGGTGTCTTTGATGTTGACGACCGTGACTGTCAGTTTTCCTGCGAGCTTAGCCTGCATGTCCTGTGGAGTAAGAATTTTATAATGTTTTCTACGAATAGCTGTATTAGTGGACGCGGGTCTAGGTAAATCCTCATTCTGCCTTGCCTCTTCTCAGTGATGACTGGGCAATGATACTCTGTGTCTTGAGCTGGTCTAGCTTTTGTTACAACTGTTGCTGTTTAGCGTATGGAATAGTTGTGGCAGGCTGAATTACTGGAATGGAGTGCGGCTTGAGTCGAATATGGTATGGGCGTTTGTAGGCACCGATTGCAGAGAAACATGTTGATAATCAGCGATCAAGCGCTCTTTCGATGGCTCTTTTTCTACCGATGAAGACAAAGTGTCCAGTCGTCTGATGAGACCGAGTTCTTCGCAAGCCCAATGGCCCAGTATGGCCAGACGTCATGTAAAACTGCAGCATGGAATTTTGTGGCCTTGTGAGTCACCTTGACCGGAAGACGAATGATCGCTCTCGGTCGCACCTTTTCCCCTCCTATGCCAGTAAGCACATGTTTCGTTGGAGTCAGAGGATGTTTAATGACTGCGTTGTTACGATGTGTGATTGTCTTGAGTGTTGCATAAGGGAGAACATTTGCACTGGCACCTGTGTCTAGCTTGAAACTTGTATGAACCGGAGCAATAGTGAGTTCCTCTGTCTAGTCGTCGTCATCTAGTTTCCCAATGTATATGGGAGCGAGGTATAATAATCTCTCTCGGTGATTGTTGTCCTCTACTGAGTCCTGAGAACAATCTTCTCGATCCTTGAAAGCCTTGATCACTTGTCGCTGTCGCTGTTGACGAAGGCGAGCAAAGTGAATGAGCTTATGACAGTGTGAGCAGGTACTACCGTAAGCTGGGCATCGTCTGGGCGGGTGACTCTCGCCTCAGTAGCAGCACCTGCCACTCTCCGTCTTGCACTTTATTGTAGGTGCTTGGGGACATTGAAACGGACTAGTGTCTAAAACGTGGACTGCTAATTGAGGTGTCTCTGGTTTAGTCATGTGTTGAAGCTGTTGCTGGCTGGCATCCGCGGCCCTTCACGTGTCAAGGGCTATCTGTGGTGTCAAAGATGCTTCTCTCAAAAGTCGTTCTTTTGTCCATTGAACCCTTATACTAAAGACGATCTTGTCTCTTAAATTATGGTCGTGCTGATCCCTAAACGCGCATGTTTGTGCCCTATTTCGCAACTGCATGACCCATTGGTGTATGATTTTCTCCCTCCTGTTGGTCTCTTGACCAGAAGCGGTATCTCTCATAAACCGTGTTTTTCTTGGCTGACAGTATTCTCGAAATTTCTTCAATACTTCCTGTAGCGTGGCCGTGGGTGGGTCGTGGTCCGGAAGAATAGCGAAATCAAATGTGTTGTACTCTTTGAGTGCTTCTGGCCCTGCTGCATGCAAAAGAATTGCTACCTGCATCTTGACTGCTTTCTTTTTCTAGCTCCGCTGCGTCAATGTACACTCGAAACTGCTATTCCCATTTCTTCCAGAGCTCCGCTAAATTGCTTCATCCAAACTGCATGGCGGGAGGCGGTCGCATTTTCTCCATTGTCCTGACACCATGTAACAAGTCTTGGACGCTGTATATAGATGGATGAAAACGATACAACCGAATTTATTCTACACGTGGATCAGACTCGTACACCAGACATGCACATCGTCTTTCCCACGCCCTTTACTGTAACCCATATACTCTAACTTTACAACTACAGTAAGTGTACACATATACTCAGTGTCTGTCACACAAGAGGAATGTGATGACCCTGGGAATCGTCGCATAGGATCTGGAAGGTGTTCTTGTGTGCCACATACTTTGATTAGTTACTTTGGGCAACAAAGAACATTACAGCATGTTCTTTATGCAGAAAGCTGCACGCAGCACTATTTAAATGACAAGACGTCGTGAGCACATGCATGCTCATACCTCACACAACCTATTCCCAGATTGAAGGTCCCCCGACTATGACTTGTTTGAAGAATTTTTACGCATGACTACAAGAGTCCGGCAGGTGATTCACCATGCAAACAGTGTTATGAAGCTGCCAGATGACTGGAACAAAGTCACTATATGCAAGCTGTTTTCACGGCTTAGATTTTTCTGTATACTTTAGTAATGTTATTTTACAATCTCATTGTAGCAAAGATTTATGTACATTGAATTCAGTGATGTCGTACAAGTTTGTCTCTAATTGACATACATTTTGTGTTTGTTGTTTGGTGACGTTGTAGCAGTTATGCAGTCATTATTGTAGGTCAGTGTCTTCATCATTCTGTCTGTGCAGGTGCTATTGATCGTCTCGGTCCAATTGTTAAGGCTGATTTTGAAGTTGCCGTGAAAAAGGGGAAGTTGGCAATAATGCGAGGGAACATTGACATGCTTGGTGAAGAAGATGCAGGCAAGACGACATTGGGAGATGCTTTTCTAGATCAGCCATTTATAGAGAAGAGAGGAAGTACGGTAGGAGCAAACGTGAAAGTGATGAGAACGGGCGGCGGTCCAAACACAAACTGGAAGGAACTGAAACCAAAAGACAAAGAAGAAATCATTGATCAAGTTCTTGTCAGAGGCTTTCTTGCATCTGTTGAAAGCCAGCAACAAATTGAGGCAAGAGAGGAAACAAAGCAAGTGACACAAGATGACAATGGAGAGGAAGCTACTGGACAGATCATCCAAGAAGCAGAACAGCAGCCAGCAAGTAGTACCGACACTGTAGCTTTACCAACAGCCAGACAAGCAACTAGTAAAGAAGGCAACACGACAGAGTTGAGGAAGCCGCTACGTGATTTGTTGTTTTCTACAGAATTAACCGAGGAGCAAGCAAAGTTAGCAGAGGAGCTGCGTCGTGACAAAGCTGCATTAGAAAAAAGTGAAAAGATGATGTTGATCACAGTGTGTGATCGCGGCGGTCAAGAGCAGTTTCTGATGACACACGCGGCATTAATGGCAGACAACAGTCAGCACAGTGCAACCGCTTACATGATAGTGATGGATGGAACAAAGAGTCTTGCAGATCCCATAGCTCAATGTTTGTTCCGACCAGAACAAGGAAGCGAGCAGTTAGTTGTGCCACGTTTTGGCCCTACAACGAGACGTGAGCTGTTGGCTTATTACGTGAATGCCATCAAGATGGCACATCCAGTAGTGGGTTGTGGTCCTTTTCTTGGTCAGGGCTTTATTGATCAAGCACCAGTTACATTCGCCATGTCGACAAGACAAGACAAAACAAAGGACATGGATCCAAAATTCTTAGAGGAACAAGAAGAAATATTGCAAGACATTGTACAGAAGAACGACTTTGGTGGTCACATGGTGTTGGCAGAGAAAAAGCCAAACAAACTGACTTTTCGTGTTGACAACACACGATCAGGCACTGGCAGTCCGGATCCGGTGCTAACGAAGGTGAAGGAGATATTTGTAGCAATGGTGCGGTCACTGTGGAGTCAACGAGATGCTATTCCATTGCCGTGGGCAGTTCTCGATAAATTGTTGAGCAGAGTGTCTCAACTGGATGCCAACGAAGGCAAAATACTGGACATGGAAGAAGTGTGTGAGTTGGCTCGAAAATTCTGTGACATTATGACACGAAGAGAATGTCGATCGGCACTGCAGTATTTATCAAGTTTGAGCACAATTGCATTTTATTCTGATGTGAATGAGTTAAAGAAGAAGGTCTTCACTGATCGGCAGTGGCTGGTCAATGTTCTCACTGTCTTTGCTACCGTCCTGCATAAGAGTAACGTGCCACCAGATCTTTGGAAAGATCTGAAGAAATTGAAAGAAGAAGGAATGATGTCATGGTCATTGGCTCACTATCTGCTGCTGCAGAAAGGTGTCAAGGAAAGTCAGTTTGAGTCCATCTTGTACCTGCTGCATCTATCCGACGTCATCTGTCCTACAATCACATCACCGGAGATGCTGAAGGCTGTTCTGAAGGTTGGACAGTCATTCTTTGTTCCTTGCTTGCTGGAACAGAGATACGATAACAAGTTGGCATGGCAACAGCTGGCCGGCTCCACTCGATTTCCTCCCTCTCTCATATTTTGTCCTGATGGGTTTGACATGACTCCCGAGCCGATCTACTTTCGCTTGGTGTCTCGTTGTGCCACTGAATATGCCCATCCTCGTCCCAAACTGAAAAGAGGTCATGCTGTCTTTCATGTGGATGATGATCTTGAGCTTGATCTGGAACTGGTTTACCATGAACTGCATTACATCATTGCTACAGTATATTCTCCTCGTCAGGTTCTTCCTTGTCATGAGCTGAAACATCAATGTAGCATCATTCGTCAGTTTCTCATTGATCAGCTGAATGAGGCCAAGAAACGAGGATTGGATGGTTTCAAGTTTAATGTCTGTGTTTATCTCCCCTCGAGTGAAGCTGAAGATAGCCAATCAATAGAAGATGATTGTTTGGTGTGCATTGATAAATATCCATCTCAACGGAGTTTGATAAACCAGAAGAATGATCGTGTGTCACGAGATCAATTTCCCACTTTAGATATCTGGTTTAGTGACTCAAGGGAAAGTTTAGGTAAATGTGGTTATTTGTGATGTCGATGGTTAGTATATAATTGATGTTACCTTATAGATATTGAAACTGGAAGTGATAGACAACAACAAGATGAACAAACAACGAGTGAGTTTAGTTGTCTTACTGTTTGTGTTTTACTGTATACATTGACAGTTGAGTAGTAGCATGTAGTGAATATGAGGATTGTCTACTGTAGCTATGAATCATATAATGTCTGAAATGGTGTAATTGAAACATCTCTTGTTCTATTTTCAGAAAGTGAATCTGCTGATTCAAGTGTGTCAACTCTAACGTCTGGAGTTTGTCAACAGTCACAAATGTCTAATCTTGATGACGAGTTGAGTTCTCATCTGTTAGTAAAAGTTGCTCATAAAATATCTCACAGCTGGGAGGAATTCGGGTCTCTTCTGTCAGCAGATATGTTTCCTACAAACAGAACGGACGTTATCACTGATACATACAGAAATCCATTCTTGCGTGCTAAAGCCATGTTAGAAGAATGGAGAGAGGCAATGGGCAGAAGAGCTACTTGTGACTTGATTGTTCAAACGCTTTTGGAGATGGGTTTGAGGAAGGAGGCATGTGATATATTTGGTTATGATGTAGTAGAACTCATTTATCCAAACAAATAATTAATTAAGGTAATTATGTGTCACGTGACTTTGATTTAGGGACATATCTCTGTGTCATAATTTTAATATTTAGTTGTAAACGCGCTGTAAAGTATAGCGATGTGCTATCAATGGAATTGAACAATAATATCTGTAAACAATAATTTATCGAGATTCTGTCCAACATGATATACGTATTACTGGAATTGTATATTTTATATTTTGTTTGCTGCATCAAATCAAGGAAAATGATTGAAAGGAAGACAGACACAGAAAACGCGTGCAATTTAAGGCAGGATAATGTTAGCGAGTCCTACATTGCGTAATCACACGTAAAAATGGCGTATTAGTGAATGAATTAATTAAAATATTTACAGCACTATGCCTGCGCTGCTATATTTGGGATTCCAAAGTCAAGCAATGCTAGCGCGCGTTAGAAGTTAGAGTTGGTTATTTTCCAGAGCATGTTGTCGCCTGCAGATGAAGCACATTAGTACACCCAAGGTATAAAATCGTTCATCTAATAATATTGTGTTGACTAAGCGTAGAAATCGTGGTTTTGTTAGATTGATGACGTTCACTTGCAGAGCAAGTTCTCACAGAAGAAAACACACAAAGGCAGTCTTTACGTGACACCAACCCATCTTATCTTTCACAATCAAACCGTAGGAAGAGAAACATGGGTAAGGATAATGAGTGATAGGATACTGTCTGTCTGTCTGGGTACAGTAGCTGTACGTGTATACATGTCTCTTGTTTGTATGTATGTTTGTTTGTCTATTTACTGGTTTGTCAATTTGTCTGTCTGTTTGCTTGTTTGTCTTTGTGTTTATTTGTTTGTCTTTGTGTTTATTTGTTTGTTGTGTGTTTCCGGTTGCCTGTCTGTTTGCCTGTTTTGTTTATTTTTTCTGGTTGTGTGTGTGTGTGTGTGTGTGTGTGTGTGTGTGTGTGTGTGTGTGTGTTTGTGTGTGTGTGTGTCTGTGTCTGTGTCTGTGTGTCTGTGTCTGTGTGTGTGCATGTGCACGCGTGTGCTTGTGCATGTGTCTGTCTGTCTGTGTGTCTGTTTCTCAGTTAGTTTGTCAGTCAGTATTTGTATGTCACATCTAAGACTATATTGTAGACACCAGAATTTTGTTTATGTGGTGTGTGTCTTCTAGCTGTTGCATACTCACATCTTACAAGTGGAAACGCTACCATTAAATACGAAAGGCTCGCCCTTGAAGATAACCTACAAAACATTTAGATCATTCACATTCATCTTTGCTAAAGATCGTGAATGCCAAGACATCTATGATACTCTGGTGCACTTCTCTAAACCAAGTGAGTGTTACTCATGATCTACAAAGATACAAGATGTTGGTATGTAGGGGCATAGCTACATAACTTACTTGTGGAAATTTTGTAGATTTATTTATTTATACATTTTATTTATTTATTATTTATTTATTTATTTATTTATACTGTATCAGGAGTGATACACTGCATACATAATTATGTGAAGAGTCATTCTGTTGATGTTGTAGATTCATATAATGATTTATATGCGTTTCACTACTCACCACAAGAGAAGAAATTCAGCCGCGAGAACGGCTGGTCTATCTTCCATCACAAGAAAGAGTTTGGTCGAATGGGCATTCCCAACGACTACTGGCATTACAGTCCATTGAATGAGAACTTCAAGGTTAGTGAAGAAGTCGTGAATGGGAGTGCTAAGTTTAGGAGTCGAGAGAGAGAGTACCAGCATTGTCTTATTACCACCAAGAGACACAGGTGATGGATATGGTTCACATTGGATGGTGTGTCTGTCTATTTACTTTTTATTTTTTGCTTATTTGTTTGTTTTGTTATCTGTTTGTTATGAATTTGTTTATGTGTAGGCAGCATTATGTCGTTGCAGTCAGCCACTAAGTGGGATGGTCAAACGATCATCAGACGACAAACGTATTTGGAAACAATTACGCGAGCGAATCCCAACAAAGGATACATGTATGTAGTCGACACACGCCCACGAGTAAGAGTCAAAAATTTGTGTTGCAATAAACAGCATTCTTTGTGTGTTTTATTTGTCTGTCTGTTTGTCTGCCTGCATGGCTATTTGTTTATCTGTTGTTCCATTACCATAGAGTGTCACTTATCCAGACAGGTTGGGACCGGAGGGTATCCAGATTAGTGATTTGTTGATAACCAGTATTACGTCTTCATCTCTATACAAGTGGCTATCAAAGTGTATAGCATGTAGATATCCACAGTTACCATAGCAAAAGGATAAATGAGTAGTCGGTGTTTGGCTGGGGACGGTAGCGATTACTGGCTGTGACTTGACCATCAGCTGGAGAGATGATGGGGCTTTGGGTGCCCACACTTCAGTTGGCATCAGAAGTGGAGTGGCGGATCCAGAGCACAGTTGAGGGTATTGGCAATGTGACGTCATGAAAGAAAACATTAGGAAATCTATTAACTTAATTACTAATTACTGATAAGAGAATCAGCAAAATTTGAAACATGATCACATTACCAAGGTAAATGTACATCACTATGTTCATACAATGTTTATACAATGACTGTGTCTGCACATGCTCAAATACTTTGGCAGTCTCCTCCATGTTTTATACTTCCGTTTTCAAGTTCTAGACATGTGCCTGTTGCATCACCCTGTAGGTCTGCCTCTCCAGTCAGTGCTCTTGCAAGTTCCGGGTTTGGCTGTAGGAGTTCGCTAGTGCAGGCCCAATGCTTTCTTGAGTAGCACACGGGAGCCCAACCATAGGATTGGGGTGTGACCTAAATTGTAGCTACTGACATTTACTGTTTTCATTGGCGTAGTCAGGATTGCGGACCAGGTGGTGCTCAACATAAACGATATATTAAATATATTTCAACTTACATATAATGTTGCTGGCATGTGAAAAAAGTCAAGCAGAAATTGCAGTACTGCATACCTGCCTTGGAGTACGGACTGTTTTTGTGTCAACTCTAGTATAATTTGAACTTTTCAGTGACGACAGAACATTACTTACCAGTGATCCAAGACAGAAAGCAAAGGTATGCTCGAGCACCCCAATCACCCCCTCTGGCTATGCCACTGGTTTTGTATTATAGCAAGACTGGGGAAGTTGCCACCATTATCATTCTTATTTACACAAGAAGTTTTTACTGATTTTGTCTGTCTTGTGGCTTTGATTTTGTAATTCTGATTGTACATTATTTACTTTGTGGCTACATTTTTTGATGTGTTTGCATGATTTGTTTGTCTGTATACGTGGCACTTTACTGTATTGTGGAATAAGCAATAGAAAGTAGTTGACATTTTTACAGATCAATGCAATGGCCAACAAAGCAGCAGGAAAAGGTTATGAGAATACAAATTTTTACAGCAAAATGGAGTTTCACTTTTTGGGAATTCCCAACATTCATGTGATGCGTGACAGTTTGAACAAACTGGTAGAAGGTAGAGACTCTTATTTTACTGGACGTTGAGTGAATGTGATGGACGTGATTTGTATAGTTGTGTCGAATCCTAGTTTGAGTATGACAGAGTTTCTCAGTGGTATTGCGGGCAGTGGTTGGTTGAAACATATTAGGAGTGTCATGGAGACATCAATTTTTATAGCAGAGGTGGGATGGTTGGTTGGTTGGTTGATTGGTATGCGTGTGTGCATGTGTGTGTGTGTGTGTGTGTGTGTGTGTGTGTGTGTGTGTGTGTGTGTGTGTGTGTGTGTGTGTGTGTGTGTGTGTGTGTGTGTGTGTGTGTCTATGTGTGTGTTTGTGTGTGTGTGTGTGTGTGTGTGTGTGTGTGTGTGTGTGTGTTTTATATTTGTGTGTATTTATTGCACACGTGTTTGTTTGTGTTTGTGTGTATGTGTGTTTATGTTTGTGTACAAAGTTTTTCAAGTGTGTTTCTTTGTTTGTGGTTTGGCTCTCGCTGAACAGGGGCGGTCTGTGTTGGTTCACTGCAGTGATGGTTGGGATCGAACGGCTCAGATGTGCTCTGTTGCCTCGTTGATTGATCCTTACTATCGCACTTTGCACGGATTTCAATTTCTAATCTGTAAAGAGTGGCTGGCATTTGGACACAAGTTTACTGAAAGGTGAACAACTACACACACACACACACACACACACACACACACACACACACACACACACACACACACACACACACACACACACACACACACACACACACACACACGCATGGATGGGTATGCCCTTCGGAAAGTTTTGAAGTTAGCACCCCCTGTCTATTTCTGGGTAGGGACCCCAGCATTACTCAGAGTTGTAGGCCGCGCTTACGAACCCCTTGATGCGTGGCCAGAGCATCGAAGGGCACTGACTTTGGCACAGCCGCAGGACTGGACCTCAAGTCCACGCGTACCCGTATATACTGCGTGATGTTCTGCCAAGCCAGCGGTCAAGTCTTCTCCCGGTCAAAGACCAGGTACTCATTTATACTCCTGAGTCGAGAGAGGCAATTGTGTGTGAATTTCCTGCCTAAGGAAATTATGCCTGTACTCGCCCGCAAACCTACGACCTCAGCATCCTGTACGTTTCCATTCTCCAAGTGCAACTCTCTAACCATCTGAGGTGTACAGACACCACACACATGCACATGCACACGACACGCGCGTGCGCGCGCGCACACACACACACACACACACACACACACACACACACACGGTAAGACCACTTTTAGTTTGTCTCTGATTGTCATTCGTTTGTTTAAATGTGGCCATTTAGATAGTGACAGCAAAGAGATTTTTCCTGTTTTTCTCCAATTTCTAGAAGTCGTGTGGCAGCTCCAGTGCCAGTTTCCATGTACTTTCCAGTTTAATGAGAAACTCTTTATTGATCTCCACAAACATGCCGTTCATGTCAGTTTGGAACATTTCTTGGCAACTGTGAACGAGAACGAAAAGAGCTAGAGTAAGTAAAGTGAATTTGTGTGGAGTAAGTAGAGCCTTGCATCATGACAGTTTTGTTTAGATTGAGTAGCCGAACGTATTCATTCTGGGGA
This sequence comes from Corticium candelabrum, assembly GCF_963422355.1. Taxonomy (NCBI): domain Eukaryota; kingdom Metazoa; phylum Porifera; class Homoscleromorpha; order Homosclerophorida; family Plakinidae; genus Corticium; species Corticium candelabrum. The sequence continues at coordinate 6,503,257 of NC_085092.1, read as the reverse complement.
TATGTATGGGAGCATGAGCATGAGAGTGAGTATTTGAATCTCATGTATCGATCAATGACGAAATACACTGAAATGATGCTTAATCCAAACATTAGCCCACAGAGAATACGGTGAGTGCAGATGTGTTGAGTGCAGATGTGTGTGTGTGTGTGTGTGTGTGTGTGTGTGTGTGTGTGTGTGTGTGTGTGTTTTGTGTGTGTGTGTGTGTGTGCATGTGTGTGTGTGTGTGTGTGTGTGTGTGTGTGTGTGTGTGTGTGTGTGTGTGTGTGTGTGTATGTCGAGATGTCTCATTAGGTTTTGGAGAGGAATGTACAGTCGTCATGATCACGCTGTGCTTCCTCGGTAATCAACAGAATCTTGTCTTGCAAGCATCGTACGGGAAACAGAGAATTGGCGGAAAGAGAAATCAGTCCTAGAACAGGTTAATGTAATACATACAACACAGACAGAATCATGGTATAAATAGACTAATAATCAACAGACAAGCAGACAGACAAACAGAAACAGAAGTGTATTGCAAGACATGAGTAACAGAATTTATATTCCAGTAACCAAATGTGACTCATGTGTTGTTATTACTTAGAAAATTAAGGCACTGAAAAAGCGTCTTGGCTATGTTGATCATGAAGCAGACGATTCATCCATTTCCGATATGAAAGGAGGAGAAGACAAGAGCATGGGTCGTATGGAGAAAAGAAAGATAGCCTAGACTGTATTGTTGACAACAGTTTCTATGGGTGGGATCACTAAATAGAGAGGCTAAGTGGCTTTCTCTAGAGCAGCAGTCTCTGTTACTGGAAGTAGTTGTCATGAGTGTGACACATTTGTGTAACATAAGAATGACACACATTGATGCTTTCACAACAAATAGTGACTCGTGTGCATTATGGATACAAAATTAATTAATACTAGAATTAAAATATTTTTTAAAAATAAAGAGAAATGTAGGAATTGCCAAAAAAACAATAGAAACAAGTTTTACATAGCAGCAATAACGTCATACAGTTTTACCAACCCTCATAAACAATGGGTACTTGTAAAAACTGGACTCTGGACTGGACTGGACTGGACTGGACTGGACTAGATTCTGGCACCATTCTGGACTTGTATAATTCGCGCATGCGCTGAACGTAGAGACAAGATAGACAAGATAACCACAACCCACAACTCAACTCAACTCAACATAAACTTTAGGTTTCACAGGTGTACTATCTAAGCCTGACCACTAAACAGTTATCTGAAATGTGTTCTCGTATATCTATATCTAAGCCTGACCATTAAACAGTTATCTGAAAGGTGTTCATCAAATGCTGTACATGAGTAGTACAGAGCTGAAGTAGAATGTCTGCAGGGATATGAATACTGGAAGGAACAAACTGTGGTTCCACAGCTTTGATGCATTCGATGTTACAGTGGTAATCGCATACAGTTGGCCTCTTTGGAGTAATTAGATTGCCAGTGGTGTCACGGAATGGACGCTGCTCTGCAAGAAAAACAGGCGAAAATGAAAAGCGGTCGCACTGACGCTATGCAAGCAGATGCTTGGAACTTAAGTCCAAGGTCGAGCGGACCAGGAGGCTGGAGAAGAATCGTAAGAGACTTCGCCAGAGTGGTTTGTTTCAACGAGATGCTGGACGGTTTTACAGAGAGTTGGGTAAGCAGACTATCCAGGTCACATCCCTGCCATCCGAGTCTGAGATCAAGCAGTATTGGGGTGGTATCCTGGAAACTGAGGTGTATCACTATGAGTCTGCCTTTTGTCTGAGACGTCAAACCGATGGGGAGACGTCAAACCGACGGGGAGACGCACCGGAGAGATGAGCAGAAGTGGCTACCTATCTCAGACAATGAGCGTGTCTCAAAGGATGGGGAACTGGAAGTCTCCTGGTCCAGACAAGGTTTATAGTTTCTGGGTCAAGCGTATCACTTGTCTTCACACTGATCTAAGTCGTAACTACAACCTGCTGGTTCAGAATCCAGACTCTGTACCCGACTGGTTGTCTCAAGGAACAACCAACCACTCTGATTCCTAAGAATGACAAGACTGACCAGGCCAAAAATTACCGGCCTATCACGTGTCTGTCTGTCTTCTTTAAGACCCTCACTTCAGTCATCAGGCAGAGGATTGCAGGGCATTTGGTTCAGAGAAACCTCATGGCTTCGAAGCAGAAGGGTTGTCGACAGGGATCTTTTGGTGCAAAGGATTAGCTGTTGATTAACAAGCTGCTAACGGAAGACTGTAAGACCAGGCACAAGAGCTTGAGCATGGCTTGGGTGGACTACCAGAAAGCCTATGACAGCGTGCCACACAGTCGGTTGCTCCAATGCCTTCAGATGCATAACAGTAGTCCAGCCTTGTGCAGGTTCCTGTCATGTGTGATGAAGAGTTGGAGGACATCGATGGTGCTTTCTTGCGGGAACAGTACGATCAAGACAAGGCTTATGCAGATCAGGAGAGGTATTTTCCAAGGTGACTCACTTTCTCCACTTCTCTTCTGTATGGCTCTCAATCCTCTGAGTAAGGAGCTGAACAGAACCGGTTACGGTTACCGGATGACCACTGGGCATGGTCATACTGCCAAACGTCAGCTCATCAGTCATCTACTTTACATGGATGATCTGAAGCTGTATGGCAGAAAATCTGATCAGTTGGATGGGTTGGTGCACACGGTTCGTACCTTCTCTGATGACATCCAGATGAAGTTTGGTCTGGACAAATGTGCTGTTGCACACTTTGTCAACGGCAGGCTATCTGGACACAACTCTGGAGTGACGGCAGGAAAAACGGACACCATCAACTTTCTGGAACCGGGTCAAGTCTACAAGTACTTAGGTGTAGATAAGAGTAACGGTATTCAGCACAGCATGATGCGGAAGAGACTCCTTCGTGATTACTTGCGCAGAGTGAAGGTGGTTCTCCGGACTGAGTTGTATGGTCGGAACAAGATTCTAGCCATCAATGGGTTTGCACTACCGGTTCTCACTTACGGTTTTGGCGTCATTCATTGGGGGTGCACGGACCTGCAGCAGCTCGATCGACGGACCAGAAAGCTCCTCTCTATGCACGGTGTCCATCATCCTGCTGCAAACGTTGACCGACTGTACGCTTCTTGCAGTGATGGGGTATGGGGTTACAACAGATTGAGTCGACATATCAATCTTGTATTGTGAGGCTGAACTGTTACCTTGTTGACAGTTCTGATCCTTTCATACAGATGATACGGGAGTGTGACTCCGGAAAATCTTCACACTCGATCAAGCGCATGGCTTGTCGCTTTACTGCACAGCTGCAGAGGAGTCTTGCTTCGGACGACAAGTCGCAGAACTTACACAGGAATGCATCCATCTCGGTTGAAGGTGGCCTCAAGCGAGCGCCTGAAACAGATGCGAGACATTACCGTACGTGTTGCAGTTCTCTTCGTGTGCGGTCCTGGAGCGGGAAGCCTATGCACGGGCAGTATCGCCGTCTCACTGAGCAACCGCCTGTGGACATGAAAGAGACCTACGGATGGCTAAAGGCAGCGAATCTTCTTGCTGCAACTGAGGGACAGGTTGTTGCTGCTCAAGACCAAGCTCTTCGGACTCGGTACTATGAGCGCAAGATGCTACATCGTGATGTCAGTCCTACTTGCCGCATGTGCAGTGTAGGCCTGGAGACAGTCGACCACATTGTGGCAGGCTGTAGTGCTTTGGCACCGATGGACTACACTGATCGACACAATCAGGTGGCCTCCATCATTCACTGGGATGTTTGTCGCCATTTTGGGGTTCCAGTGGAGAGCAGATGGTACCGGCATCATCCTGATAGGCTTGTGGAGACGGATGACATTACTATGATGTGGGATACCACCATCCCCACTGCCAGGAAGATCAAAGCCAATCGTCCAGACATCTGTCTCAGAAATAGGAAAACAAACACTTGTCTTCTTATTGATATCAGCTGTCCTGCTGATGGCAACATTGGCAAGAAACATGCTGAGAAGTTGGCGAAGTACAGCGACTTGCGAGTGGAGATAAGCCGCATGTGGCATTGTCGAACACTGGTGATTCCGGTGGTCTTGGGAGCTTTGGGCACAGTGCACGCAGGTATTGCACGGTGGCTGGACATTATTCCAGGTCATCACAACCTGCAGCACTTACAGAAAACAGTGCTTCTGTGATCTACTCGGATCCTTCGTAAAGTCGTGTCTTCTTTCTAGACAGCCGTGATGGTCTAAGTACTTCTGAAGCAGGGTTTGCTTCCGGTACTTGTAATAGACTTTACAAACCAGACTGATCTGGTTGAGCACGACATAATAACCATTCAGTCTAAGAGCTTCTGAAGCAGGAAATAGACTTCACAACCCACACTGATCTGGTTGAGCACAACACATATTAATGATATATTTCTAACACGCTCTTTACGTGTCCTAATAAATTTGTCATAGTTAGCTAAGTCGACTTGTGGTGATACGCATAGCTTGTTTCATATTGATTGCATTATAATAGACAGTTTTCTTTGAATTTTGCTGGGTCGTGACTTAAAGAAAACTTTAATTAAGTCTCTGGTGCTGCAATTGCCGGGATCATTCGATCATAGTGGTTACGGGCATCTGTATGATAGAGATAAAACTTGATTCTTTGATGGTCCTGTCCTTCGTTGTGGGACTGCGTGTGAAGTAAATTAACAACAGGTTGAAAGACATGAAGTTGACGACTGGTTTCAGAAATTGCGGACACAACCACGTTTATATCAAGCATTGTGGCAATTGCTGCAATCTCTACATCCGTACCCCAGGTTCCTTGCTGTCCCATTTGTGAACGCACCAGATAGTCATTCATGGAGCCTATTCCAATGCAGTCAGAAATATAAGAATGTCGTGACATAAAGTTGACGATAGCCAAGCACACCACTATGTGGTTTCTCTCTGTTCCTGTTAATCCCTTTGATAAGGCACGAAAAAGACAATTTCCCTCGGGTCTCACTGCGTCTCTCATACGGGGAGAAATGTCTGTAGAAGACACTACATTATCTACTTCTGGTGATTGAGCTTTGTCAATGGGCCTTCGCTTTAGGCCAGAGTAGTTATGTAATATGACCAAGGCTCTTTGCTTCCATTCGGCTGAAGGGAAGCGTCCAGTCACGTGGACTTTTTCTGGCTCAACTGCTATAACTTTGACATCTGATTCGTCGGACTTTGCATTGGTCAAGGGTTGCACACTGGATCTCTTTGCAGCAGTGTTTAGAACAGCATCAAGGTTTTCTTTCTCTATTTCTTTTTTGCCGGCATATGTCAACAGGACGTTTGCTTTGTTTCTTTCTAGGAAAGGAAGCGGTGTTTGTTTTTTTGCATCTTTGCCAATCTAGGCTTCTTACAATTAGGCCTTTCACTCTGATCAGTGCATTCTGTAAAAGGTCGCTTTTTGGTGACAACAGAAAGAGAATAGGAAGGCAAGTCTGGTCTGTATAACGCGCAAAGTCGGTTAATGTCCCGGATAGACTTGGATCCAACCATGATTGATGAAACGTCAAAGGAAATCAAATGTACACCTGAAAGAGCTTTTACACGAGACAAAGCAACGTAAGTCATTCCCGGACAGAAAACTTGCTCGAAGAGGTCCATGATTGCGCAATCTAAGGAAAGGCCTTGACATTTATGCATAGTTATTGCGTACGCAAGGATTAATAAAAACTGTTGTCTGTATACATAAAAATTTCCCATCACCAGAAATCTACTTCGCACTTTGTCCACTTGATAATTCCTTACGCCATTATCAAACCAAACAGTTACCGCTCTTGCTCCTACTGTTGTAACTGTCACCGTTAACGAGACCTCTACCAGTGTCTATGTTCCTGCGTAACATGGCTCTAGTACCAACGGCAAGACTTAACAATGCCTCTAATCCAGCCGTCAAGTTGCAGTCATTATTAAGTTCCTGTAAGTCTTTTCCAGCTTTCTTGTTCCACTTGCAAGTTGTGCTAGTTTCGTCGATTTCATCTTTGCAAGCAAGATCGACACGTTGCGTCTTTAGGTCATGCGACATTTGACTGTTAAAGTCTTCACACGATTTTCTGGTGGGAAGAAGGCATACAGGAGAGCAGCCGATTTTCCAAAGATGTGTCAATGTGTCTTTGACTGAAGACTTAAAATAATTCTTTCTTTGAGCATGTCAATTGTGCTTTGAGAAGGACAACCACTTCGGATTTCGTCTAGCATAAACAGAAACTGAGGATCTGATTTCTGACGCTGATTTATTGTCAGTTTATCATAAACAACCGCGTCTTTCCAAATATTCACTGATATCATGCATCCTAGCTTGTACAAGACTGCTTTGGCATTGAGTCTCTCAAATACGTGGGATCCATTTACTGGAAGCAGTTGCAGGAGATCTCCTAAGAGTAAGATGTTGGTAGAGCCAAACCAATTGTCCGAACCAAACACTTCATCGAGGCGCAATATGTAAGTAGGCTAGATTTAGGTTAGACAGCATAGACACTTCGTCAATGATAATGAGTTTCAAGTCGCACGATTTTTCTCTCATAATTTTTATAGATTGCTTTGGAAGTCTCCAGTAGGTGGCTGTTTTTTCTTCGTGCTCAATTGGTAGCTGAAATAAGCGGGGAACTGTTACTCCACCAATGTTGAATGCCGCTAACCCTGTTGGAGCTGCAACACAACAGATAAGCGAGTTTGTTTTCTCGTTTCAAACATTGGCAACGTGATCTCTAATTAATTCGATAAGGAAAGATTTTCCAGTTCCTCCTATGCCGGTTACAAAAATTTGTAAGGGCTGGCTAGTCGAGCAATCGCACAACTTCGTTTCGTGTTGTTTCTGATGAAAAAGGTGGCTCGATACTCGATGGAACACCCTGGTTTGATCAGCGTTCAACATTGCTATGCGATCTTCAAGGCTTCTGTTGTTAAGATAAGTTTAATAGCTGTAAATCTTTAGCATCATCCATTGCAGCCTCTGCTTCTCCAACAATTTGAGGACCATCACAGACGTCTTTTTCTCATCATTCTCATTCGATGTTTGGCACTGTCAATTTCATTGACTTTGCCTAGAGATTTCAACATACGTTGGAGTTTGTCGTGATGGACTTACAAAATACTGTTGGCATTTGGCATTTTCTTAAAACGTTCTTTCCGCCTTTTGACGGTCAAGAAGTAATTTGCTCTCGTCTCTGAAGAGCAAAAACAACAGGAGCAATGAGTAGAAATAATCTTCTCTCTGACCTTCCTTGTTGGGATCAAACAGCTTGTGATTAATGAGTAGTGGCTTTGATCGCTTGCGGTATCCTTCTCTGTGCCTTTCATAGAATTGAACGAAGTCAAAAAGACACACGTCATTTAGGTGCTGAGGTCTGTTTTTTTGGGTAGCAAACGTCAGTTAAGCTGTTCTCAAATATCTCTGTGGACTTTGGATCTTGACCTTTGAGCTCTTGTAACTTTTTATGGTCCTTCAAACGTCTAGTTCTTTTGTGTGGCACTGAAACATCCATCCATTTTACGGTCTCTGACTTGCCACAAAAATGATCCCCAAGCAGTATATATATATATATATCAAAATAGCTTCGTATAAGCCACATTCCCGAGACCGCAAACTGCGAACGCCAAAGCTCCATAGTCGACTGTATATACTCTTGTTCGATCCCACTTCTTGCCAAAGATCTTGAAGGTTGCTTTTCTCTGCTTTCGTTACGTATCCTGTGTCGTACGTAGTGAGCATGTGCCAGAGAATTTTCCGCGATAGACTGAATGTCCATGTTCGCTTTCCATAGCAATAGCAATAACGGATTATAGTCATTGACACGCGTCTCTGTGTCAGCTTGAGGAAGCACATATATTTTGTCTCTTACTTTAAGACAGTCGTCAACTTGTCTCAGTAAAGCCGTCTTACTCACAACACGTGGACATCCGAAGCGACATCTTGTTATGTAAGAATTTTCAAACTTCCTCTTCCTCCGACAGTACTTGCTACACCTATGCATTTGGTATTTTGTAACAAGCCTGTGCAATTCAGGATTGCTTTTTCTTCTGGGATTCTACACGTTATTCATTTTTCTATCTTCTAGGTTATTACTCTGTCGTTGCTGTCTTCACCGATGATAGGCGCTTCGTTAATCCAGGGCACAGCATGATAGTGAGGTGCGCCACAAGCTTGGTATTCTTTCTTATAAAAGAAATGTGAGACGGACCCGAGAGCGTTGCCTTTTATGATAATCGTGTTGAAGAACGCATGAAAATTTCTGTGAAAACTTTCTAGACACAGAAATGGGATCTTCGCAGCACAGTCTGGTGATGGGATAAGTATCCTGGACGTTGTTCACTTTGCGAAGATAACTGCCGATTTCTTCAGACTTTCAGACTTCATTAATTCCAGAGCATTAACTGATCGTACACACCTCAGGGGTTGTCCCGCATGGTCGTTACGTACTTTCAAAGCTTTAAAAATAAGCCGCTCAGCTGCTACTCTGCAGGCAACATGTAAGACTTTTCTAGATAATAGTTTAGCAGCACCGACCTGGACAGTTTCAATAGCGCCACGCAGCTTCACTCTACCATCACCATTTGACAGCATTTTATTAGAGAGAGAGCTGTTGCAAACTGACGCCTCAAAGAAACATTAGGTACACGCAGAGCATACTTTTCCTTGCGTCGGATACAGATAGTGATGTGGTTGGATCTGTAGTAGTTCCTAGATGTGATTAACTTCCGAATGTTGCTAATAAAGTACGAATCTCGTCTCCTGACGAGACTTTGATTGCGTTTTTTGAAGTACGCTGCTCTTGACTTGGCAATTTTCATCATTGGTCTAGCCACATACAACAACTTTGAAGTTCTTCTCTTTGGCGAAGAATTAGATTCGTAGTTACATTTTGATGAATTCTTCTTGGCCTCAGGATTCGAGGCATAGTTGGACCTAGAAGCTGCCTTCTTAGTCTTAGAATTGGCTGCATAATGCAACTTTCTCTTCTTCAATGTGTCTTTTCTATTTGTTTGGTAATAGACTTTATTCGTCTTCTTTCTCAAACATTCTCTAGACGGCATAGTTTGAGAATGCTGTGCAGTGCAATACAGGTATAAATTTACAATTCGTTTGTATCTAGATAAAAATTTTGGACAAAATTTTAAAACATTCTCTGGTGAACAATGTCCTGCCGTCTGCATGCATGCATGCTAATTGCATGGTATTGTAAAGCTATGGTTGTGGTTTCAACGCTATTCTATTTCGACAAGCGACACAACACCCTATAGCAGTACGTCGATTTCACTCACTCAACGGTTCACGTGTTTCAGCGACAGCCCATACCGGCCTGTTCGGCAACCGATGATACTGTAGGTAGTTGCAACAGTTTCTTAGGTTTTCGCATATTTTTAGAGCACCGAGACAAAGACCGACAGTTCTTTCTTACACTTATTTGTCATATTGAATGAATAATAATAATCGATGTGGCTCTACAGTAAACCCAATAATGTAAAGGAAATTAAGTTTTATAAAGAAATTTAAAATTTAGCAACTACATGACAGAATACCAGAGGTCCATTTTAATTTTGTCCAATTGCAAGACTGTACTGATAGGAAATTTGTTATGACTCACGTACGTGTTCAATTGCTTTACTGGTAAAACACTCGAGAAGGATAAACGTATTAGATAGAAGAAGCAAACTCAAATCCTAGGGAAATACAGCAGCTGTTGTTAGATTCGGCTAAAAAGTATGAAAAGTCCTTTGACTCACGTGCTGAAACAAACGCTCAAAAGGCGTGTTAGACAATCGCTGCTAGCAAATGTGTGATGATTGATACACTCAATTGCTAAGGAATACAGCTAGCTGTTGTGTTATCCACCCAAAGTATGAATGTCCTTTGACTCACGTGTTGAAACAAACGCTCAGAAGCGTGCACGTGTTAGAGCGCTAGCCAACCAAACCACTAAAGATCTTAGAGGTATAGCATGCACTAGCAAATTACTAGAGCAAATGCCAACCACTAGTTAAAAGAACCTCTGCGCAATTTGCCTAGACAATTACTAAAGGTCGCGTAGCAATACTTTCTGTCACGGACAATTTGCGCGGGAGCTCTGATGATAGCTAGAGCTGTAGTCCAGACCAATGCTTGCATCTACTTCTACATTCTACCGAACGCAGTCTAGCTGTTACCTCTGTGCGTGTATAATCTACAATAATTGTATCATTCGAAAGCGCAATTAACATGCTTTACAAATGTGTATGAATGTAATTTTTACTTCTCTAGTGTGGCTACAGTTGCGTATAATAGGTAAGCGACTACTTTCCTGCGCGCGCGCTAGACAATTAGTCTAATTAACTTACATTGTAAATGTTGGGTCCCGTATAAATTGCACGTAAGTACTTGTCATTTTTACTCCTGTGTGCGACGTAGATCGCAAACAATTTCGGACTAGACCTGACAATGGCAAACATGATCGAATTACACGGTTCTGGTGGTAGACTCTTTCATAAACTCTTTGGGCATAGTCGACTGTAGCCTCGAAGTTCCAGCTCGTCTCCCAAAAGAAATGGGAGACGGTCTTTTTAGATCAACTTCTGATCACACCGAGTTCGGAAGTAGGCGTAATTACCTAAATGGCAGGGTTGTGACAGTCAAAACACCTCTTTAGATAATAGCGCTGTGCCACCCCATGTGACACTAGGAGATAATTACTACATTTTAGAGGTGTGTTCAAACAAGGTGGTGGTAATCAACTGCGATGGCGGCAAATCTGCAGCGGTCTGCTGTTCGGGATGAATTGAATCAATTTCGACGCCTTTGCCAGAAGCCGTGCATGTCATTACAGAACTCTCGACGTTCATTGGCCGCCACTTTTAGTGGCGGCAGCTTGCTGATTGGCTGACTCGGGTCACTTCCGAACTCGGTGTTTATCAGAAGTTGACCCAGACCGTCTCCCATTCTTTTGGGAGACGGTCTGGGATTTCGAGGCTAAGTTGATTGGCGCTTCGTACACATTGTCTCTGGTAGCCTCGACCTCCCAGACCCGTGTAGCGCCGATTCAAAATCTGGTCTGGGATGGTACCGCCTCTTCTCAATATATTGCGGTTGGTCCTAGGATCAGTAGATTAGTGTTCAGTTTCATAAATGCATACCTTTCCAATTACCGCCGTAATACAAGAACGACGAAGACATGTCGCGCTAGAACGTCGTGTCGCATCCTGCTGCGCGGGTACCTTTGTGTTTACAGTGGCTACGGTTTTATCATTTGTGTGTTAGTAGGAAACGCGAACGGGACGTTAGGAAACACTTTCTTTTACTAGTGGTACCGCGGCCGCGATCGACATGTGTCTGATCGATGATCGCCGTGAATCCGCTGTGAGCAGCTGCTAGTCGCGCGTGGAGCCGCGAATTCGCGATGAAAATTTGCGATGCGCGCATCCATTATGACTCGATCGTCCAGATTCGATGTGACTTGCCGCGAAATCGCGACAAAACTTCGCCGTGAATTCTCTGCAAGACTTAGGTCTAGTAGACGTGATCACGAAGTCGTTGAGCATGCAGCTGGCTGGCTATGTGGCTGGTAATGCCAGAAGTTAGCCAGTCATTCGATTATTTATCGGTTATCTAATTTCATTAGTACCTAATCAAAAGCAGTTAGTAATCAGAAATTAGTAATCACTAATTTAATTAGCAATCAAAGCCCAAGAAACAATACACATTACTAAGGAAGAAGGCATTTAGTTTACAACATGAAAGCACCCATAATTGCCATCAGCTCCCACACACACAGGCTCATAGGTTGTGGGGCATCATTTGGGTAAAGAAACTGGGCAGAGAAATAGTGCTCTAGCAATGAATTGAAAGGCAAAAAACGTGTTATATGCATGTGAACCACCTATTTCTCGTTTAGTTGTTTGTTTAATGTGTTTGTTTCCTGCAGGATAGCACTACCTATATCAGCTACTGCAAACTTCTTGACTGCCGAACAGATTAACAATTATATTACAGACAGTAGATTTCAGGGAGTCTTCAGCTACTCTGTTAGTTAGATTGTTTTGTGCTATTAATGCAAACTATCAATCTGTAGAATGTTTATTACTGCGTTTTATTGCTGTGTGTTAACTAGTAAATGTTCGTGTAACATTGTGTCTAATAGGCGAGCGAAGGCATTTTAGTCGCGTATTAAGCAATGGTTGCTCAGTAATTTCTGTGCAACGTTGTTTTCGGCTTCGTAACTGTCGGACTGTGTGCTCGTGCAGAGGAAACATGAGAAGCGTTGTCATTGCGCATGCACTATTGACACGTGACTGCCTGAGTGAACGCTAGTTACCTCACTATTGGGGAGTCGCCCCCTCAAAGGATTCAGTTTTTAGCGCACGTGTCGCCAAGTCAAAATTGCATTTATCTGGCACCGTTGTTTTGCCGATCCGTCTGTAAATCCATATGACAATTGCTGACGCACGAATGTACCGCGAATTCAATCGACACGACAAGAGAGAGGCTCGCTTCGCTCGCCGATTAATGCTAATTATAGTTTATTTCAAACAAAACAACAATTTGAAGTGTTAGCTCTACCTGTAATTGACGGTTTCAGTCACACGTCTTTTACGCCTTGTAAATACGTCTTTTACTACAGCAGCCGCTGGAAACCGATCACTACAATAGAATTTCATCTAAAAGAACGTATTTACAAGGACGTACCACTGTATCCACGTCAGTATACTGGTGGTTACCAGACCCTTTCTTTCGCGAAAGGGGCGTGACTAGCGAGATCTGCTGCTACCGATCATTATCAGAACTGGCTCTGCTACTGATACGACTTTTGGCCAGTCAGAAAGGGACTAAAGCAAGATCTAAACAATTCTATCGTTGCTTGCGGTTGCTACAATTGAAGCAAGGAGAAGCCTTATAGTACATTGTTAATGGCATTGTCCCAACATTCCTACATTTAACTTAATTTTAACTTAATTAATTAATGTATGCAAATGTACAAATTGTTATTTTTTCTAGACTGCTTCAGAGCTTCTGATTTGGTCGAGATGGAAGAAGAAGAAGAAGAAAGACACTCAGAACAATCAGAAAATGAAGGTGGAATGCCATGTAGACGTTTAATTTGATGCATCCCCACTGTACAAATTAATATAAATCCTGAATTTTATTTACTTATTTTTCTATTTATATGCAGTTTTAGACAGAGCTTCTGATTTGGGAAGGCCAATGAGGTTCAGTAATCACAGTACTATCCAAGGTGGAAGATTTATCCAGCCTTTTCTGACGAACTAAACAAAGACATTGAAGAAGAGACAGCACGTATACTGAGGATATGATATTCTTACTTTTATAAATTCATAGGGGATAGGGTGACGGCCCTTGTGTAATTTCTTTACATGCCGGGCCCAGGACTGCTGCCCCTGGCAGACAAACCTGCATTCGATGCAGGTGCATCTTCTTTGTAATCCATGTCTTCTCTGAAGACGGAGAATTCTTACGGCGTATGCCTCTGGTTTATTCTATGTGAAATTTGCCAACTGCATGTACCAAATTTATTTGATGTATCTTCATCATCTGTTTGTCCTGCAACACAAACAATGGATCTCTTGAGTGACATTGCAATACCCCAGTACACATACAAGTTTGGAAAAGGGAACTCTTTTTGACGGGGGTGGCCGCCTCTTCCTTCTTCTCATTGTCCAGGACAACGCGTGCATCTGCAGAGATATAGAATAACGTATCCAGTCAGTCTAGAAGTCGGACGCAGAACAACAGTGCTTTCTTATACTCACATGATGTCCCGCACCAAACACTTCCTTCGCGTTTGAGTGTTGCAACAATTAATGTGCAATAACACGAGTAACAAGATACTTTCGTATAACAAAGACACATTGCTGTCGCTATAAATCTCATACTAACAACATGTAGTACCTGTTCCTCCTGTTGGTAGTCCTCATTGCCACTGCTTCCATCCTCGTCAGACAGCTCATTTAGATCCTTAATATCTGGGTTATTTTCAATCTCATTTAATGCTTCCAGAAAACTCTTCCTCTTCGATGGCTTGTTGTATTTAGTCTTATGATCTTCAAATGAAAACAAATTCTTGTGTGACAAGAACCCGCTACCAAAATACAAAAATTGCAATTAATTAACTACCAACTGCTAGCCTCATGACCAGGCTTGCTGTGTTGAGACTCGAATACTCAAGAGCTGAAAGTGCAGTGAGACTGGTCACGAGGCTAATCAACTGCTACATGTCACTAAAAGCATACAATAGTAACAAACAAGCACTGAATGACTGCAGTCTATTATCTCAGACTGACAAACTTTACAAACTTGACAAACTAGCCCTGAAACTAGAATACAATGTATGGAAAGATTACAGTCGACCAATCATCATTTGCTAAATAGATCAGGTGACAAACTAATTTGTCACGTGACGTAGGGTCTCTATGACGACTACATTCCGTGATACCACCCCGTTGCGGACCACCGAAAGCGAAGGAACGCCTAGTGTCGAGGCTAGTACAGTCGAATGGTGGTGAAAGGTTTTCATTTGGTGACGGTCGTCGTCCTATCATATCTTTCTTACCGCACTACAGCAGAGTGTGACGAAACCTACTGTTGTCGTCCAACGGGGTCTGTTAGTATTTGACTGTTTCCAGTCGTGTGAGTCTGCAATACGGCGTTACTTGCCCGTGGACCGTCTCGGAGCAGAACTACGAGTGCCGCATCCAGACGGACGGCGTCTGCAGAACGGCCATTTCCCGGGTTCATCTATGAAATCTCCAAGACGGAAGAGAGTATGGTTATCAAAGACGTACGGGACCGCCGCTGTGACTTGCATCTCAAGTGCACGTCTGGTGCATGCGTAGGGAACGATAATTGGGCAGGTGAATACCGAGTGAGCAGTGCTAAACGTTCCACTTCCTGTCATGTCATAACGCCCCCTGATTCACTTTTCTCTAACAGATGTAATTTGTAAAGCTCTAGAGTACAGTACTCGTCTTTTGGCCCTCATGAAATTTGAGAGAATGTTAATTATTCTTTATTTGCATCTAATTAGAGTGGGAGTTGCCTAGAGGGCGTGTCGTTACCACCCGCTCATGAATGTGTGATTTGGGGTCTTCACCCCTACTGGGCACCCACCAACCCGGCAGGTGAGTCCAGCCGGGTACATGTTTCTGTGCAGTCCACACGGTGATCAATGACTGATGACCCATCGGCCGAGATTACAGCATCACGATCGACCCCAGCTCAGAGACAGAACACACAAAGACAAGTTTCTGTCGTTCTAGTCCCGCTGGCAACAGAACTTGTCTTTGTTTGTTTCTCACTTTGTGTAGTTGTTCTATGTGAGACTTTGACTTGTTTAAGTCGTAGGGGAGTTTCTGTAAAAACGGTGGGTTTCAGGTTGCATGTTTCATGCGTTGTAACATTTTCGAGTAACAGCTCTTCCGGCTGTACTTCCCTCATGCTTGCTGAACTCGTAGCCAGCTCTGTTGCAACTGCTTTAATTCTTCCGAACAACCGAGCAAGCTTGTCAATAAAACGACTTTCCAAAGTTATATACACATTCTCCAGTACACTGAACAACACATGGTCACTGGATTGACCCACACTGACAGCTCCATAGACCACTATATGTGGTGGTCTAAGTGTTACCACCAGGCTGGAGAAACTCTCCATTGAACAACCCTCCTTGAATTGGCAGAAATATTGCATGTGCAATCTGGCGAGGTGATCTTGGCAACGACGTTTACTGGTGGGTGCATGCGCAGAATCTACTAAGCCATCAATGTAACGACACATTATTATTATTAATGGAGTTTAACGTTTCAGTTAGCGACGCATGCGTGTGGCGGTCTGCAGCCCTGAAACTAGAATACAATGTATGGAAAGATGCATCCCTCCAATACAATTGTCAGGAATATTTCTCTAACACCTACTCCAAGCCTAGTCTCGCGTAGCCAAACCCCTCCCCTTTTTATATCTACCGGCGGGGAAGGGTTTGGTGAAATTGCACACAAGCAGTGGTGCCAGGCATACGCCCACGTCTTTCCAACTAGTAATTAGATGAAGGTTAAGCTGACAGGTGATAATTACTGGAAACATTCTTCTCTGTTGTCGACGAGAAATCACTTGTTGGAAGGCTTACAACAATCAATGGACAGACTTTACGATAGTATGGTATTGTTCTTGGTATAGGGCGTTTAGTTAGCTACGAATTCACGCAAACTGCGCGCTAACCTCTGCATAATTAATTATTTCGACCTGCCGTGCCATCGCCTCCATCTCTTCCCGCAATCCTTGAATTTGCTGATCTAGCCTAGGAAACGAAGCAAGCTACGTTCGGCAATGTATCACAAACAGGCTCGATCCAGCTGCTTCTATCTAATCGGCTGGTCCACAAAAGAATGTCCGACTAGCTTACACTTAGCCGCGTCCCCAGACTCACGTGAACCTAGCAGTGTCCGGTTCCCGTATAACACTTTCCGCGCCTACTTTCACACACTTACTTTACTAAGTGTCACCCCACGTCATTGTCTTGGCACCCCACGTGACTACATAGAACTCACGTGACTACATAGAACTCACGTCACAAATTCAATTAGCTTATATCTATCTAATGTGTGACCCAGCAGATTGTGTATCACGTCCAAGCTTCCGAACAGCGCATGGTGACTCTCCACGGTGGGTTAAGCCTGGTTCACAATATGACGCCGACGCTGAGTGGAGCGTCAAACTTCAAAGAAACCGCCTCGACGACGGCGGCATCCTTTGATGTTGACGCCGACGTCGACGCTGGAATAGGATTCATTTCTATTGTCGACGTCGGCGTCAATATTGTGATCCAAATCTCAAGACGACTTCAGCATGTGGAAAGGTGAGTGTATTCCTAGCTAGGTTATTGTCCTACTCGCGTAGAATGGCGAGCCTGCCAAGTCTAGTTACAGCGATCTGGACTGCGCGTGTAGTTCACTCGTTGTTTCGTCGCACATCCGCTATCTGCACGGCCCTTGCTAGTGCACAGACTCTAATGGCCGGTAGGGCGCGCAATGGCAACAAGAGACACATTGACATGGAATTGCAGTCCGCTCTCCGTGTTTTTCAATTATGATGACTTTCGGGAGAGTAAACTTGAAGTCTCCAGGGCCATTCTAGGGGGAAAAGACATCTTTGTCCGGACAAACAACGAGTGAAGCCGACATCACTCTAAATGACGTCATAGCAATGGACAATACGTTTTTACAACGTCGACGCGCTAAAACTGCAAAGACTCCTCACTGACCTCTCACATTTGATGTGTTCCGTAGAAAAACACTTTACATTTTCCCGTTCTTCTATATCGTTGCACCTAAACAGACACAGTGAGAGAAAACGATCACAGAAACGCACGAAGAGAACTTCACTCTAGCTGGCCAATGCCGGTAGCCTCGCATCTTTGCCCAAACTAGATCATCAGGGAAACGTTCTGTGCTGTTCGCTGCGCGAATTTTTTTTGGGGCCCACTTTCTTTAGTACCCGGATAAACGTCCCGTATACGCTGTATTCTGCACGTGCCATAAGCACGTCCTTCACGTGCCGGCTTTACGTATCCGCGCCAAATCCAGTCAAAGTGCGTTTAGTCCCGCCTGTTTCTTTCGCGCTCTTTTCGATTTCGCGACATGTTTGCCAAGTTTTCGAGCTCTTTTCTTACGACATTCAAGGGCAGGTTAGACAGTGAAGCCGTACTTATGCACACGTACATGAGACTCAATCTGCACTCCATCACGTGCCTACTTCTTTTTCAATGCATCTAGGTCCGCTAGACACCTAAACAGGCAAGATTGTACGAGACTGACCTTTCCCAAAGTGAGTCCAGAGAAGGGCCAGCTCATCACTGTGCCCAAAGCCACTCACTTTAGCGACCCACACAGTAGCCCAATGATGTCCAGTGAGTCTGCCTGCAGAAATCTGGCTGGAAGAATCAATGAGCAGGCTGGAGACAACACTCAAGCCGGTGCATTCCTATTTGGCGTATTCAATCTTGAAGGAATTAGAGAGTTCCAAGCAATACATGAAGCCAAATCCATTGCCTCCCAGGTATATGTACGTGAATTTTACTAATTAACCGGATTTCGCTAAAACACACTTGAAGCAGTATGCAAGAGTTACTAAATGCAACATTGTACACACACAACTACAAACTGGTTGTTATTTGACTTGCTACTCAGTACTGATATGCCACAGATTGTTATCAGTGCTCAGTATACACTAGCTTATTATACATGTGGTGTGTGTGTGTGTGTGTGTGTGTGTGTGTGTGTGTGTGTGTGTGTGTGTGTGTGTGTGTGTGTGTATGTGTGTGTCTGTGTCTGTGTCTGTGTATTTATATTATTATATCCAACCGGTAATGACTATAACTGGTTAGAATTGAATTCTACAGCATCGTAAACTGGTAAACAAATGTCACAGCTGTTGCACTAGCAGCTTGAATAGTGGCATGATTTTGCTGGACACTACTTTGACATGCCATTCATTGATCCAACCTTCCAAATATATGCAATCTTCTTCACATGTCCTACCCACAATGCAAAATATTAAGCATAGCATTTCTTCAGTAAAATTTTTCATTTAATTAATCAATTAATTAAAAGACTGTACAGTACATGAACTGGTTACTTGTACAGTGTAATGACATGGACCACACTCGCTGAACCATTGATTTTCAAGGGACCAATATATATGGACATTTGTTGCTGTCCAGAACACCACAGAAAAGTATAGCTGCACCATTTTTGCAGCACTGGCTGTTAAAGGCAAAACAATCATACACGCCTGCACTGGAACATGTACAAAAACCATTTTTTGCTAAAGTTTCACTGATAAAACAGTTTTACTTATTCTCCAATAACTGATAATCTAGACCAATACAAGCCGATACCGATCGATACACGTAGCCAATCCAATATTTCACGATTATCTGTAATATTGACAACTTAATTAGTTAACATTGAGTCATATTTGTGGTATCGTAGGTCTTGTACCCTGCCACAAGAAATAAACTCATTCCAAAATTACAGAGACAAATTGCAGTCCTCTCTCAAGTGAAAGTGTTCCTAGAATGAGATCTCTTCTTTAGCTTCAAATTCATCACGAGGTGACCCTCACACGCCAACCATACCTCTACACATGCACATCCTCATTCTGTATTATTGGCTGCAACCAAACCATGTATCGTATACATGTAAAGTATATGTAAAGAATGTAAAGCATACTTCACTTTTCCAACATTTATTAATACTTAATTTTAAAGATTGAGAAATTTTTTTGAATAATCTGAGGTGTGTTGGGTTTGATAGTTTATGCAACATGTAAAATTATACCTAAAATCATATTTGTCTGTAAATTTACAGTTTGATAATGATTTCTACAGCCTACATTGATTGATTTATACAGTCTATTTATAGATAGTCAATATGATCTTATACGGCCAGTCAATATTGATTGATATACACAGTCAATATTGGTTGATATAGTAAGACTATTACTGCTCGCTCCTTCATTTTAGTTCTCGTTTGAATTCCTTGTTATCTACAAGCAGTGCATTCCAAATAATTTCACTGGTTGCATCATGGGGTTTTATCCATAAAAAGTCTATGTCCACACTAAAGAACAAGGTCACCAAAATAATCCATGTTTCCACATATACATACGTCTTGCTGCTTCTTGACTAACTTGAAATAGAGAATGCCAGTCTTCGAAACAAGGTTAAGCTCAACACTATTGCTAATGTATATATCAATCAATATTTACTGTACAGTATACATCAATCAATATTGCCTGTGTACAATAATATTGACTATATATAAATTGGCGGTATAAATCAATCAATGTAGGCTGTATAAATCATTATCAAACTGCAAATTAACAGACAAATGATTGAAACTAAATTTTAGATGTTGAATTAATTAACTATCAAACCCAGCACACCAGCACACCAGCACACCAGCACACGTCAAACTATTCTAAAAATTTCTCTAAATTCTTTAAATTAAATATTAAGCAAATGTTGAGAATATCAATCTTGCTAAGTGAATCCTTGCCCAAAATCTATTTATTTATTTGAAACGTACCAAGAATTTTTTCAACTGCTGCTCTAAAACTCAATTGCTATACTCAATTCCTGATTTATGTGGTTAGCAGACCATTCCCATGCCAAACTGCACGCAGAAGAAGATGCTCCTAAAGCACATGTCAGATGTCATCCCTTCCTTTACAACTCCAACTGACACAAGAGACAAGTTCTCATTACTGATAGTTAGCCAAGCAACACACAAGAGTGATTCTCACGGAAATTTGGCGTCTCTGTGTCCTGTGCTTGAACCAAGTTGGTAGAAGCACGAACAGACGGTCTGACAGCAACTGAAACAAAATACAAAATGTAGATCTTTACTGTGGAGGGATGGAGGGATTGTACAGGATTAGTGTCTTCTTTCATTCATGAATCTGTCAGCCAATCAACTGTCTGTCTGTCTGTCTGTCCATCAGTCTGTTTGTATCTCCATCTCTTTGTCTGTCCTCTGTCTGTCTGTCCATTGTTTGTCCATCTTTCTGTCTGTTTGTCTACTTGTCTGTCCATTGTCTGTCTGTCTGTATGTCCATCTGTCTGTCTGTCTGTTTGTCTACTTGTCTGTCCATTGTCTGTCTGTCTGTAAGTCTGCCCATTGTCTGTTCGTCGGTCTGTTTGTCTGTTCATCTGTCTGTATGTATGTATGTCCATCTCTCTGTCTGTCCTTCTCTCCATCTGTCTGTCTGTCCATTGTCTATCCATCCATCCAAACATCTATAGATAAGTGCTATTTTGTCCGTCCCGTCCGTACGTGGAAGTTGCATCATGGTGTACAGACAGGTAGTAGAGTCAGGACAGGGTGGAGGCTAGTCACTTTGATTCTCCATCTGTCTGTCTGTCTGTCTGTCTGTCCATCTGCCTGTCTGTGTGTCTATCCATCTGTCTGTCTGTGTGCCTGTCTATCTCTCTGTCTGTGAGTCTCTCCATCTGTCTGTATGAGTCTGTCCGTCTGTGTGTCTGTCTGTCTGTCTGTACATCTGTGTGTCTGTCCATCTGTCTGTCAATCCATCTGTCTGTGACAGTGTCAGTCTATCCGTTTGTCTGCTTATCCATCACTCTATCAGCAAACACGTGCTACACGATCCATTCACTACAATCTGTACCCAATGCTGCTGCTTTGTCCTCCACAACAGCCGACTTCTCATCCTTCACGTTCTCCACTCCTCATTGCTGTTGATCCCCATCGGCTGTCACACCTCCCAGTCCCTCCTTGACTTCATTCACCAATTTCACACTCACAGCAGTTGAAGTGGTTATCGGTTGTTGAACAGCAAAGGCATTAGATTACTGGGAGTCAACTTTGACAATTCAAATGAGAAAGAATCTAGACAATCAACACAATTCCCACACGATCAAAACACACACACACACACACACACACACACACACACACACACACACACACACACACACACACACATACACAGACAAACAGAAAGACAGACAGACAGACAGACAGACAGACACCGATAAACACTATTTACATGATCTAGTTGCAAGAGGGTAACACTTCTAGAATTTCTAAATCAATGAACATAATGCTGAAGGTCTTTGTCATATAAGAAAGTCCTCTACTCTACATTGTTCATGACAGACACACACACACACACACACACACACACACACACACACACACACACACACACACACACACACACATACACACACACACACACACACACACACACTCACACAACTCCTTCTGTCAGTAGGTATGTGATGCCGAAGCGTATACAAAAGATAAAGAGACAGCACAGTCTGTCCGTCAGTATTCAGAAGAACAGCAAAAATGCTTGACAGACTTTATTATAAACTTTATACCTAGAAGCATGTTTACTATAGATATACAATGTAAGGTATAGATTACGTGTAAGCCCATGCAATGTTCCTAAAGAGCTAAAAAGTTAATCTATGTCTACGTGACTATACGTACCGTAGTCTAGCTACTAGTAGTTTGCATATTTTAATAGATTGCTAGCTGTATTACGTGTCCACCAGTTTGAAGAGGTCTCTGCTTGAACAGCTGAAAGTTGGAACAGCTCCTTTTGCGATGCAAGTGCACTGACGCAGATTTCTGCTGAATTATGAACTAAGAAAAATAAGTTATCACAACGTAAGGTAGACGAAACGTCTAGCCTACCTGCTATAGCTACTTTGTGCGCATGTGCTTTGATGGTCCCCGAGTTCGAAAATTACGACGCAGCTACTGCTTCAGCAACGTCAATGGTGTGGCGTCGCAAGGTGCGCAGTAGTCAACGAACGTAAACAACAATACAACCATGTCACGTTCCTTCTGCCCTGGATGACTCTGGCCAAGCTCCAGGTGGATTGTTGCGCTGGCCCCAAGACTCCACATAGCGCATGGAGACCCTGTCTCTAGAGGCAGGGGGAGCTATCTCCGCAACTGACCTCAAGTTCGACGTTGAAAGACGTGGAGGGCTTAACATTTGTCAATTTGTGTGTGTGTGTGTGTGTGTGTGTGTGTGTGTGTGTGTGTGTGTGTGTGTGTGTGTGTGTGTGTGTGTGTGTGTGTGTGTGTGTGTGTGTGTGTGTGTGTGTGTGTGTGTGTGTGTGTGTGTGTGTGTGTGTGTTGTTTGTTGAGATGTCTCGTTAGGTTTTGGAGAGGAATGTACAATCATCATGATCACACTGTGCTGCCTCGGCAATCAACGGAATCTTGTCTTGCAAGCATCGTACGGGAAACAGAGAATTGGCGGAAAGAGAAATCAATCCTAGAACAGGTTAATACATACAATACAGACAGAATCATGGAATAATAGAATAATATATCAACAGACAAGCAGACAGACAAACAGAAACAGAAGTGTATTGCAATACAAGAGTAACAGAATTTAAATTTCAGTAACCATATGTGCCTCATGTGTTGTTATTACTTAGAAAATTAAGGCACTGAAAAAGCGTCTTGGCTATGTTGATCATGAAGCAGACGATTCATCCATTTCCGATATGAAAGGAAGAGAAGACAAGAGCATGGATGGTATGGACATAGCAATGGCTGACATTGACCAGTCAACGTCTGTCGTGGACGATGAAGATCTAGATTATCATCCTGTTGAGTCACTAGAAGGTGAAGATAAAGGTGGAGATGAAACGAGTGCTATAACTAATGAGGAGATATCGGATGAAGCATAGCTTGCAATTGTATGTGTCAAGAATGTATTAGAGCAACGAATTCAAGTTGGACAGATGACTGTCAGTGAGTCATTGTGATATATATGTGATTATTATTAGGCTGTTAGTCACATGACAGTAATCACCAAGTGTGTATATGACAATACAGTATTTTGGTCTGACCAAACGTGCGTATTTGTTTTATGTACTTCAACTCTTTGGACAACTAGGAATACTCTAATACTCATTTACGTTGCATCTTGGAATGGTTGGCTTGCTATTACTACTAAATCTAAACTTAAATCATCATGTTATTGGATTACTCTGTATTATACCAGTTTACAGAAGGTTTCAAAATGACAGCACTGGCTCTTTTGTTTTGATCAAACTGTAGTTACTCTTCTAACGAACCATTAAATGTTTGATCTTGAATGGCGTGAAAGTCAACAGGAAAGCCTTTGCAAGGTTAAACTGCAACTGTAGTTAGATTCTAGTGTGCTATCTGGCCCATTTTATCCAGGGTTGATTTAGATTGAGTAGCAAGCATTTGTTTGGAATAATTTTTTGGAATGGTTAGAATACACAAATACAAAGCATTCCAGAATTTATCTGAAGCTGCAGAGCAGTAATAACTTGTATCTTTTTCGTTTCCAGTCTCCTTGCTACCCTTTTTCTTACCAAAGTTGCAATTGACTGTACACGTTTGAACTACAGTCTTATGTGTTTGGAAGTTACATACTACATTATCAATTAGCTAATCTCTAACTGCAACATAATTGGCTTATTTGTTTAGTTTGTCTTAACAGTGGAATCACATTTATAATTTGGTTGTGAAGACATGCATACAGCGCGGTTACAGCATTTTAAAGTATTATATAAAGCACTGGGATATGTAAGTAGGTTATCAAATTTTAAGTCATACTATAGTTATGTCTCAGTCAGCTATTTGTGACAGCAATGTGTGTAGTTAATTAAATTATTTTAGTATGAGTAATGTATTTGCTAGAATGTCAATGATACAGAAAGCTGTATGTGCCGAGTGGAGTGAGTGAAGAAGTCGTGAATGGCAGTGCTAAGTTTAGGAGTCGAGAGAGAGTACGAGCATTGTCATATTACCACCAGAGATACATGTGATGGATATGGTTGACATTGGATGGTGTGAGTCTGTCTATTTACTTAATTTTTTGCTTATTTGTTTGTTTGTTTATTTGTGTGTTTATTTGTTTGTTTGTTTATCTGTTTGTTTGTTTATCTGTTTGTTTGTCTGTTAGATGAAGCTTTGATTAAGGTGATAAAGGGAGGAAGTGATTTTAATGTGGCTGCCATTGTCTAGTTGACAAGTAGCCAACTCGGTTACAGGTAAGTACACTAAATGAGCTTCAACTGTCAATCTGCTTGTAGAATAAATATTTAATATTTGTGGTTAACAAAAGGCAGTAAGGGACTTGAAAGTACTAACAGGCACAAACTTTTGTAGCAAGTCTTTTCGGATTTGTGATAAAAAGGTTTGACAATTCAATAGAGGGGCTCCCTCTGAGAAATAACTTTTTATAATTTTAAATTTTAGGTCAGAAACGGTCACATTAAGCGGATAACTGACAATGACATTCAGTCTTTTGTATTGGAAATTATGGGAACAAATGTCAGTTAACGATAAATTGTTGTGCAGGAAATTTCTGTGATGAAAGAATTTGTGATGAGTGAATTTGTGATGAGTGAATTTGTGATGAGTGAATATGTTCTTACAGACACGAAACTTTAGCACAAGGCTTGACTTTAGCGTTTAATTAAGATTTTAAGGGTTTAAGACTTGACCAAAATCAAGTACGGTATTGCAATGTATTTTGTTCTAATTCATAATTGTCTTTCTAGTCTAACTTGTCTGACTTTACACGGAGGGCATATGGGACAAACTACATTGAAACTCTTCGAGTCCAACTTGATGCCAACTGTCGTATTCGTAGAGTATATTTCTCTGATCGTCTCTACTCTGAAGATGAACTGCCTGCAGAATTCAAGCTTTTTCTGCCGGTCTCTCAAGCAGCAGAGCAGAAGTGACATCAAGAAACTCTAGAGATTCTCCATTCTATATCATAAACAATAGAGAGAAAAGAAAGATAGCCTAGAGTGTATTGTTGACAACAGTATCTATGTTTGGGATCACTAAGTAGAGAGGCTAAGTGGCTTTCGCTAGAGTAGCAGTCTCTGCTACTAGAAGTAGTTGTCATGAGTGTGACACATTTGTGTAACATAAGAATGACACACATTGATGCTTTCACAACAAATAATGACTCGTGTGCATTATGGATACAAAATTAATTAAAATAAATGTTTATTGAATGTTGATGTCAAATATTAATTAAATAGCTGACCACTCGCTGAACATTGAAAATAATAAAAATTTTATTAAGTTAACTCATGACATCCACAGTACAGCCCCTTGCTCTTGAACATCTTCCTACGTCGCTGCAAAATTTTATAAAGTTGATGCTCATTAATTTAATAAACTAAAATAATTAGCTAATTAATTAACTTACTAAAGTTACATATCTAATGTGATTTGCGCATGCGCGTAGATTAGAGAGCGGCGGTTTTTCCGGCGTAACGCAGCGTTACAATATGGGTGCAGGGGCTTCTAGTGAAGCTCTTTTTGATGCCGTGTGTGTAAACGATGTAAATAAAGCATCGGCAGCTCTCGAGAAAAGAGCAGATGTAAACGTTGTGTCAAGAAAGATTGTAAGAATTGATTGATGTGTAAATTTACAGATCTAGTTTGTAGACTAGAGAGATTGGGTTGGACGTTGGTAAATGAGGAAATGTATGAGAAAGTGACGATCATTTACGATGTTGAGGTGGCGTTGGTTGGAAGTGCCGCCTCATTTTCTCTCTACCGGTATTAGTGAATGAATCGTTTCGTCTCATGCGCTCCTACGTCGTTGCTTTGCTGTCGTTGTCGTTCTAATATGGTCACGCCCTTTACACATGTCACGTGACGTACACTGGACAAACTTCATTGACTTTAGCAGCCAATTGTGTATTTCGTAGAGATGGTATGGTGGTGTGTATGGCCTTCTATCAGCGTTGCAAGTAGCATGTGCTGATTCATCGATTGAGATGGTAGACTTGCTGCTACAACATCAAGCAAACATAAACTATCATGAGGAAAGGGTAAGAGTGCAAATTTGAATGCAGTTTGTTGTGTTTAAATAAATGAGTTTAGTTAGTAATGGTAATGGCATCTCTTTCCTGTGGTTAAAATGACTAGAAATATTAATGGATGCTCATTGTATTTGTGTCTGTCTGATTGAAGAGTTGAATGTATATGCTAGAGAAAGGTGCTAACAGTCACAGTTAGAATGAATAGATAGTTTTGATATTTTGTTGAAATTAGAAAATATTGTGAGAGTGGGTTGTTAGTGAGTTATTTTTAAATGAAAAGATGACATTTGTTGTTTAGTAAAGTTGATATGATTGATGATGTAGTTTGCATGGCAATCTGTTTGCCCACCTGCCCACTAGTGTTGCCCACCACACTTAATTGACAGATTTGTGATTGTGGACATTTAGACTATCTACTCACATGGCTGCTGGTGTGATTGTTTGCATGTTGTGATGTCAAATGTTTAGTGTAATGAGGTTACATTGTATTGTGAGGAATCGTGTTTGGTTAAATTGAATGAAGGACAGAGGTGAGTTGTATGTGAGGTTGATGTGCTATTTTAATAGTCAGTTGGTGTTGATACTTGTAGATGCATGTATTCATAATGTACTCACTGATAATAACATGTGATGTCTCTTATCAATGGTAGTTTGGACAGACAGCTCTGCATTGTGCTTGTGTGAATGGTCATTTGTCTATTGTGGAGAAATTATTGGCAGCAGGTTGTAAGAAAGAAGCAAGGGATAGAGTGAGTGTGTTTGCTTGTAACAGTATTTGTGTTTTAATTTTGTAAATTGATGAATGATGTAAATGAGTGTTACAGTAGCAACACTTTGTTCATTGAAGAAGGTAGACTGTGTTGTGGTGTTGAAATTTGTGTAGTATTTTTAAGGTTGGAGTAATTGTCACTTGGTTTATTACCTTGGTGTAATACACTAGGTATAGTAACATGGTTTGGTATGATCAACCAACTGCTAGGCAACAGGCGTAACACCTGATCTGATCCAGACAAATACATGATTGGATTTCAGTCGCTTTCTTACACTTTTCTATTTGCCTCTGACTAATTACATTTACTCTGTGAAGCTATGGCACACAGATGGTTTGCACTGTAGTGCTTCAACAGCTTTTATTAGTTAATGTAATTGAGTGAAGTGTGCGAGTTTGATTAGAAAGAACAATAAGGCCAATGCATGTAGGTTACAACAAAACAATGAAGCAACGAGAGAGAATATTTGTGAAAGTGTTGTAACAGTAAGAATTAAGTGGAGAGAATAGAAGAGAGACGAGTGTTAGTGGATGAGTGAGGGAGAAAACGAAGAATGAATGTGAATGACTTGTGACTACTAATGTGTGTTGAGCTTCACAATATTACTACTGGAAATTTCAAATATTTTGCATACCAATTGAGTATTTGGTAGAGACACTTATTGTACTAAATTAACTTGTACAGTAAAAGTCATGGTATAATATTGCCTTTACAACTTTGAGGTGGAGAGGTCCTTATTTACAAGTGTAGTGAACTGGACAACACGTTAAAATAGAGTCATAGATATCAAGTTATGACTCCTTGGGGATTCTTTGTAGGAAGGGCTTAGATAACCTAATAAATGTAAATAAAAGATTAATGTAGCAAAGCTATAGATGTGCTACTGGCCCTTCAACTTCACACTTGCAAACACCTCCTTTGCGGATGCCTGTGTGAGATAGATAGATAATCATAGTACAGTGATGGCAGACAAAACAGTAGGAGTGCGTGCATGTGAATGAAAAACAACAACACAAATCCCTGATGCCTACCGTGGGAACTCGACTCTACAGTGTATTGTCCAAATTTAGTGTCTTGGTGAGCTCCAATTAGGGATAGGGTCAGCATATAACATCACCTACATCACCAACTTTGACCACGCCTCTTTGGGGTTCAGCACTGAATGAAGAGGCATGTTTGAAGGGGATTAGGAAAATGCATGAAGCAGTAACTGTTGAGTGTGTTGTTTTACTTATTCCTTGTTTATGTGTTGTGGATAATACATTAAATTATATTACAGTACAACTACACGAGGTTTGTTGTATTTGATAGAATGTTATTGGCAAGATTTAGTTTCACTGTTTATATCAACAAAGCATGATAGTCGAGTTGTTGTGCAGCAGTAGACACAAGAATGTAATAATAGTTGTGTGTATGCAGTTAATAGGGATGGATGATGTAAGAGGCTTGTACGACAGATACGAGTGTTAGACTGTGATGTGTAATTAAGTAGCTGAATGCAGAGCTGCCACACTTTGGATAAAACACATCGGCTGGCTGTGTACTATGCCACATACACACACTAATGTAAACCACACCTATTGTTTGTAAACAGCTTGTTGTAAGTGCACAAGACTGCAGTTAACTCAATGAAAATGACATGATGATTATGGTAGTAGTGGTTGTGATGGTGACAGGGAAGACAACGACGACGACGACTATGTCGTTTATGGTATGAGATCTACACATATTATAGTTCTAGCGTCCACTTATAAATCAACACAAAAATTTTTCTTAGCAACACAGTTTAGTAGATGTGCTATTTGTGATTTGCAAGAAATGTTGTACTAGCAAGTTTATGTAGGAACATTGTATGAATTAGGGGCAGTGAAGAGTGTCGTATTATGTAGGATACATAAAATATGTAGGAGTGTGACTCCAATAGATTAGTACAAACGACTCTGAGTACAGACATTAATTTGGGAAATTTTGTATGTGTTTGTGTACTGTAACGGTATTTGCATTGTATGTGCACTTGTGGTTGTTTGTTGGTTTGTTGATGCTGAACAGGAAGGTAGGATGAAGTTCTATGGCAAATGTGCTTACTGTATTGAAAGCAACTTTGACAAAAACTAGTTTAGTGATGACGTGACTTTACTAGATATACTTTAGAAGAATATTAAATTACACATAGAAAATGTTGTGATGTGGCTACCAATTTGAGTGTTTGCTTGTGTAACAGTTAAAGGATTAGAGTATTGAGGTTACATTGTGGAATTGTGTTTGGTTAAGGACAGAGGTGAGTTGGATGTGAGGTCGATGTGCTAATTTTATAGTCAGTTGGTGTTCGAACTTGTAGATGCATGT
Source organism: Corticium candelabrum (assembly GCF_963422355.1). Classification (NCBI taxonomy): domain Eukaryota; kingdom Metazoa; phylum Porifera; class Homoscleromorpha; order Homosclerophorida; family Plakinidae; genus Corticium; species Corticium candelabrum. The sequence goes on along the minus strand of NC_085092.1, from coordinate 6,473,791 downwards.
ATTCATAATGTACTCACTGATAATAACATGTGATGTCTCTTATCAATGGTAGGATGGAGTGACAGCTCTGCATTACGCTTGTCTGAATGGTCATTTGTCTATTGTGAAGAAATTATTGTCGTCCGGATGGGACAAAGAAGCAAGGACTAATGTGAGTGTATTTGTATGCAATAATATTTGTGTTTATTTTATCAATTGAGGAATGATGTTACAACTCTTACCTAAAATTCTATCATGCAGTCATCACTCTAAATTTTGCTCTGAGTTGTCTAATAGCCTTTCTACATGAGTTCATTTCAAGCCGAGCTGAGTCGAGCCATGCAGCTCACTTAGTGGGTGTGTCACTTGCTAAGCTACGGATGATCACATGTGTGTTTGAAATGCTTGCGCTACCTTTCCTTGATCATGGATCGGCTACAATCTACTTGCATTCTTTCTTGTAAATATGTCAAGAATATTGGTTGTATTGCTAAGAGTATGACGAAGGGGAGAAGTCTGGCTATGTGAGACTACAATTTGGCTTGGTAACTGTTCACGTGGTGAATGTGAGCTGAGCCAAACCATTTGCGACATGGCTGTCTTAGGTGGGCCATTCCAGCACGGCTCGGCTCACGTTCACACAACCTTTCAAAAGCGAGCCAACCGATGCTGACCATATTGGCTCGGTTACAAGTGGTCGTATGAATGGGCTATAAATACTATAGTACTACTATATTGCTCCTGATTTTGCTGCATGCCGGTATATGCCAATTTTGACCAGGGTACGTGCATACTGCGGGGTTTACAGTCATGCAGCAAATGCGGGGTGACACGACTGCTTCAAAGTACACGCAGTTTTGTGTCAATGCTACACTGTATATGATATTCTTTCACGTGCTAGACTACCGTGACCTCCATTGCTTGTTTGCTGCTCTTCCATGGTAATCGTGTCTCTCCTCTGCATCTCAAAAGTGCTATCTGGTTCTGTCATCACGGACTATGTGCGTGGATGTTAATATCTATTGCCTCATCTTCGCCAGTACCCATTGCGCCATCACTTACCATCCTATACTGGCATGCTGGTTTAGTTACCAGAACTGCCTCATCTGAGTTTTGGTAAATCTCACTTATACGGGCATGCAGCAAAATACGGGAAATACAGTAAGTAGTGTCTTGATGTGATGAACCTGTTGTGCATGCTGATTCAAGTAGACTTACTTCAAGAAATATGTATATGTACTTTAATGTACATGTCAGTATTCCAGTGACCCTGTAACTGAAACCACCCTCAAACACTATTTATTGTTATTAGATGCATCTAATAGCCCTAGGGCTGATAACTTATATTAGCCCATCGTCTTGGATGAGGGGATGATATAGGTTCATGACTTGATGTTATTAGATTTGCTTTAGATTAATATTAAATACACATTTTGCTTTGGTTTGTTAAATTTTAGAAAATGTTGTATGTGACTACCAATTGGAGTGTTTGCTTGTCTAACAGTTAAAGGATTAGAGTATTGAGGTTGCATTGTGAGGAATCGTATTTGGTTAAATTGAATGAAGGACAGAGGTAAGTTGGATGTGAGTTTGATGTGCTATTTTTATAGTCAGTTGGTGTTGATACTTGTAGATGCATGTATTCATAATGTACTCACTGATAATAACATGTGATGTCTCTTATCAATGGTAGGCTGGACAGACAGCTCTGCATTTTGCTTGTCAGAAAGGTCATTTGTCTATTGTGGAGAAATTATTGTTATCCGGATGTAAAAAAGAAGCAAGGAATATTGTGAGTGTGTTTGCTTGTAACAGTATTGTGTTTTAATTTTGTCAATTGATAAATGATGTAAATGAGTGTTACAGTAGCAACACTTTGTTCATTGAAGAAGGTAGACTGTGTTGTGGTGTTGAAATTTGTGTAGTATTTTTAAGGTTGGAGTAATTGTCACCTGGTTTATTACCTTGGTGTAATACACTAGGTATAGTAACATGGTTTGGTATGATCAACCAACTGCTAGGCAACAGGCGTAACACCTGATCTGATCCAGACAAATACATGATTGGATTTCAGTCGCTTTCTTACACTTTTCTAATTGCCTCTGACTAATTGCATTTACTCTGTGAAGCTATGGCACACAGATGGTTTGCACTGTAGTGCTTCAACAGCTTTTATTAGTTAATGTAATTGAGTGAAGTGTGCAAGTTTGATTAGAAAGAACAATAAGGCCAATGCATGTAGGTTACAACAAAACAATGAAGCAACGAGAGAGAATATTTGTGAAAGTGTTGTAACAGTAAGAATTAAGTGGAGAGAATAGAAGAGAGACGAGTGTTAGTGGATGAGTGAGGGAGAAAACGAAGAATGAATGTGAATGACTTGTGACTACTAATGTGTGTTGGGCTTCACAATATTACTACTGGAAATTTCAAATATTTTGCATACCAATTGAGTATTTGGTAGAGACACTTATTGTACTAAATTAACTTGTACAGTAAAAGTCATGGTATAATATTGCCTTTACAACTTTGAGGTGGAGAGGTCCTTATTTACAAGTGTAGTGAACTGGACAACACGTTAAAATAGAGTCATAGATATCAAGTTATGACTCCTTGGGGATTCTTTGTAGGAAGGGCTTAGATAACCTAATAAATGTAAATAAAAGATTAATGTAGCAAAGCTATAGATGTGCTACTGGCCCTTCAACTTCACACTTGCAAACACCTCCTTTGCGGATGCCTGTGTGAGATAGATAGATAATCATAGTACAGTGATGGCAGACAAAACAGTAGGAGTGCGTGCATGTGAATGAAAAACAACAACACAAATCCCTGATGCCTACCGTGGGAACTCGACTCTACAGTGTATTGTCCAAATTTAGTGTCTTGGTGAGCTCCAATTAGGGATAGGGTCAGCATATAACATCACCTACATCACCAACTTTGACCACGCCTCTTTGGGGTTCAGCACTGAATGAAGAGGCATGTTTGAAGGGGATTAGGAAAATGCATGAAGCAGTAACTGTTGAGTGTGTTGTTTTACTTATTCCTTGTTTATGTGTTGTGGATAATACATTAAATTATATTACAGTACAACTACACGAGGTTTGTTGTATTTGATAGAATGTTATTGGCAAGATTTAGTTTCACTGTTTATATCAACAAAGCATGATAGTCGAGTTGTTGTGCAGCAGTAGACACAAGAATGTAATAATAGTTGTGTGTATGCAGTTAATAGGGATGGATGATGTAAGAGGCTTGTACGACAGATACGAGTGTTAGACTGTGATGTGTAATTAAGTAGCTGAATGCAGAGCTGCCACACTTTGGATAAAACACATCGGCTGGCTGTGTACTATGCCACATACACACACTAATGTAAACCACACCTATTGTTTGTAAACAGCTTGTTGTAAGTGCACAAGACTGCAGTTAACTCAATGAAAATGACATGATGATTATGGTAGTAGTGGTTGTGATGGTGACAGGGAAGACAACGACGACGACGACTATGTCGTTTATGGTATGAGATCTACACATATTATAGTTCTAGCGTCCACTTATAAATCAACACAAAAATTTTTCTTAGCAACACAGTTTAGTAGATGTGCTATTTGTGATTTGCAAGAAATGTTGTACTAGCAAGTTTATGTAGGAACATTGTATGAATTAGGGGCAGTGAAGAGTGTCGTATTATGTAGGATACATAAAATATGTAGGAGTGTGACTCCAATAGATTAGTACAAACGACTCTGAGTACAGACATTAATTTGGGAAATTTTGTATGTGTTTGTGTACTGTAACGGTATTTGCATTGTATGTGCACTTGTGGTTGTTTGTTGGTTTGTTGATGCTGAACAGGAAGGTAGGATGAAGTTCTATGGCAAATGTGCTTACTGTATTGAAAGCAAGTTTGACAAAAACTAGTTTAGTGATGACGTGACTTTACTAGATATACTTTAGAAGAATATTAAATTACACATAGAAAATGTTGTGATGTGGCTACCAATTTGAGTGTTTGCTTGTGTAACAGTTAAAGGATTAGAGTATTGAGGTTACATTGTGGAATTGTGTTTGGTTAAGGACAGAGGTGAGTTGGATGTGAGGTCGATGTGCTAATTTTATAGTCAGTTGGTGTTCGAACTTGTAGATGCATGTATTCATAATGTACTCACTGATAATAACATGTGATGTCTCTTATCAATGGTAGGATGGAGTGACAGCTCTGCATTACGCTTGTCTGAATGGTCATTTGTCTATTGTGAAGAAATTATTGTCGTCCGGATGGGACAAAGAAGCAAGGACTAATGTGAGTGTATTTGTATGCAATAATATTTGTGTTTATTTTATCAATTGAGGAATGATGTTACAACTCTTACCTAAAATTCTATCATGCAGTCATCACTCTAAATTTTGCTCTGAGTTGTCTAATAGCCTTTCTACATGAGTTCATTTCAAGCCGAGCTGAGTCGAGCCATGCAGCTCACTTAGTGGGTGTGTCACTTGCTAAGCTACGGATGATCACATGTATGTTTGAAATGCTTGCGCTACCTTTCCTTGATCATGGATCGGCTACAATCTACTTGCATTCTTACTTGTAAATATGTCAAGAATATTGGTTGTATTGCTAAGAGTATGACGAAGGGGAGAAGTCTGGCTATGTGAGACTATAATTTGGCTTGGTAACTGTTCACGTGGTGAATGTGAGCTGAGCCAAACCATTTGCGACATGGCTGTCTTAGGTGGGCCATTCCAGCACGGCTCGGCTCACGTTCACACAACCTTTCAAAAGCGAGCCAACCGATGCTGACCATATTGGCTCGGTTACAAGTGGTCGTATGAATGGGCTATAAATACTATAATACTACTATATTGCTCCTGATTTTGCTGCATGCCGGTATATGCCAATTTTGACCAGGGTACGTGCATACTGCGGGGTTTACAGTCATGCAGCAAATGCGGGGTGACACGACTGCTTCAAAGTACACGCAGTTTTGTGTCAATGCTACACTGTATATGATATTCTTTCACGTGCTAGACTACCGTGACCTCCATTGCTTGTTTGCTGCTCTTCCATGGTAATCGTGTCTCTCCTCTGCATCTCAAAAGTGCTATCTGGTTCTGTCATCACGGACTATGTGCGTGGATGTTAATATCTATTGCCTCATCTTCGCCAGTACCCATTGCGCCATCACTTACCATCCTATACTGGCATGCTGGTTTAGTTACCAGAACTGCCTCATCTGAGTTTTGGTAAATCTCACTTATACGGGCATGCAGCAAAATACGGGAAATACAGTAAGTAGTGTCTTGATGTGATGAACCTGTTGTGCATGCTGATTCAAGTAGACTTACTTCAAGAAATATGTATATGTACTTTAATGTACATGTCAGTATTCCAGTGACCCTGTAACTGAAACCACCCTCAAACACTATTTATTGTTATTAGATGCATCTAATAGCCCTAGGGCTGATAACTTATATTAGCCCATCGTCTTGGATGAGGGGATGATATAGGTTCATGACTTGATGTTATTAGATTTGCTTTAGATTAATATTAAATACACATTTTGCTTTGGTTTGTTAAATTTTAGAAAATGTTGTATGTGACTACCAATTGGAGTGTTTGCTTGTCTAACAGTTAAAGGATTAGAGTATTGAGGTTGCATTGTGAGGAATCGTATTTGGTTAAATTGAATGAAGGACAGAGGTAAGTTGGATGTGAGTTTGATGTGCTATTTTTATAGTCAGTTGGTGTTGATACTTGTAGATGCATGTATTCATAATGTACTCACTGATAATAACATGTGATGTCTCTTATCAATGGTAGGCTGGACAGACATATCTGCATTTTGCTTGTATGAATGGTCATTTGTCTATTGTGGAGAAATTATTGTCGCGTGGATGTCAGAAAGATGTCAAGGACAATGTGAGTGTATTTGTATGCAATAGTAATTGCATTTATTTTGTCAATTGAGAAATGATGTGAATGAGTGTTACAACCCTTTACCTAGAATTCTATCATGCAGTCATCACTCTCAATTTTACTGTCAGTCATCTAACAGCCTTTTCACACAAGTTCTTTCCAAGCCTCAATAGATTAGTGGATGTGTCTCTTGCTAAGTTACAGACAGTCACATATGCATTTGAATTGGTTGCACTACCTTTCCTAGATCGTGGATCGGCTACAATCTGCCTGCATTTTTCTCGATGGCATTACAACAATCAAATGCTGAAATAGACTTGTAGCCAGTCCTCCTCCTCGCGTGTGCTCTACGTGTTTTGGCACATGCTTTTTTGTTTCACTTGCCAGGAACATATTAAGTTTTTTGGTGTGTTGATTGGTCAAAACTGTAACACGAGACGAAAAAATGTTGTTACAAAGGCATGCGTAGGATTGTATTAGAATGAACTGAGTAGCAATTACTTTTTCAATTAGATGGTTATTAGCAATTGTTGTTGTCAAGCAAGGTGCAAGCTCATTAGTTTTGTGTGACAGCTCTGCTGTGGACATCTGACAATAATGTCTTTTCCAGCCAGAATTGACAGAGATGTCTGTAGCTGCTCAGTACGAAGTGAATGGTAGCTAATAGACGACAGGAGTGCATACAAGGTGCATTTGCTACCACTAGATAGTGAAACTATAATGTTCATAAAGCGACATTTATGCTCGCCGCAACAAAAACGATCTACTTTGTAATTCTAATTTTTGAACAGTCCTTAGAAAGAGTGTAAAGCTTTGTGTTTTTGTGTTGGCTGGCAAAGTTTATCATAGTACTCTTGTGAGACTAATTACTTGACACCATATTATCAGTGCAGGTGGCAACAATTTACAGGATGGGTTTCTAATTAAACTAATGAAATAAATGGTCACATGACATAATATGTTACCAGTTCTCCTGGCAAGAAGAACAAAACGCACATGGCAAAACACGTGGAGCAAGCGAGGAGAAGGACTGGGTAGAGACTAATGCTGAAATACGTGGAGAATATAATTTGGTTGTATTGCTGAAGTATGAGTCTTTTAAATTAATTAGTAAAAGTCTGACTACTCAAGAGTACAGTTTGGCTTGGTTACTGTTCAAACAGGGAATGCAAGCCAAACCATGCTGACACGGCTGTTTGAGATTGGCCATTCTAGTGTGGCTCGGCTCACATTCACACAACATATCAAAATGAGTCGACCCATGCTGACCCCTTATTGGCCCAGGTACAAGTGCTGGTGTGAACGGGCTATAACCTACTAGTGTCCTCATGTAATGAACCTGTTGTGCATGCTGATTCAAGTAGACTTTCTTCAAGGAATGTCTGTGTACTTTAATGTACATATCAGTATCATCAGTAACCCTAACTGAAACCACCCTCAAACACTAATAATTATTAGATGCATGAGCAAACACTTTAATTTGTGTGTCGTGTTGTCAAGAAAGATTAAGTGATGACAAAGTTGCAATGGCAATGTGACAGAATTTGACATGCACGTGTGTTGTGAGCAGCTTACTTACTATAATCTCTTGTTGTTTGCTGTTTTTTGTATCTCATTTCATCTGCTTGTTTTAGAATGGATCAATACCTTTACATCTTTCCTGCTCATGGTATTCCTGTTATGATTCTCATCTGTCAATTGTCAAGTTGTTGATATCATCAGGAGCTGATGTGTCAACAGTGAACAATGTAAGTGTACATTTGTTGTGTTTGTTTACAGTATGTCTTGCTAATGTGGAGTATGTAGCTCACATTTGATGAAGCTTAATCTATAAATGGTGACAGCAGTGATTGTGAACTCTGCCTAATAATTAAAGATATTCTGAAATGTTCCAAGAAGAACAAACAGATAAATAACGAATAAGCACTAAAGTGCTAAACCCTCATCTGCTAGCTTAGGTTGCAATGATGCATATATGGTAAGTGATGAGATACAAGGTCACGTGGACATCATTAGACACCATGCACATGCCAAGACATGTGGAGCTAGCTGGCTGGGAAAGAACAAGCAGTCTTGTGACAAATGGCATCACTTGCATCCAAATCTAGGAGAAACACAGTAGAGTACACATAGTGTTATGAAAGAACAGAGAGTAGACTGACAGGTGCATGTGCACATGGTCATTCCATAACAGTGGACTTCGTCTGTACTGCTCACATTGAATTTGTCTATCAACCCGCTCACGTCTGGCTGTTCGTCGAGCCTGCCCTGTGTTACTGTAACCTTAGTGCATACGCACCTCGGTTTAACAATTAACTTGGTTGGAGTAGGTGTAAGCATGTAGGGTTAGCATGATAGAAGATGACAGATGTGAGCAGTCATTAACTCGAGATGTGCATGCTGCAGGGTAACAGTAATATCTCTGTGGACTGATTGACGGAGCAAGGGACGGATGGACAATTGGAATGCAGTGCATACACTCATTGTTATCACTGGTGTTAATTAGTTAGTTATAAAAACATGATTAGATAAGGACATTGAGGGACATTGTTTGTATGTAGTAGAGTGGTATTGTAAATTATGATGGTGAAGTGATGGAGTTGTTAGTTGGTGGTGGGACTGTATTTAGTGAAATTATACATTGATAATGATTTTGTTTGAAGTCATGATTATGAATAATTGTCATTGGTCAGTCACATGGCAGCATATGACGTGGCTATGTGTTGTTTGTGAATGATGACTGAAACAGCAGTGAACATCAGTTTGCTCAATTAATGTGAGCAGTAATAGAATGAGTTGCTTTACAACTGTGTGGCACAACAGGCAAAGAGATTTTGGTCAACTGCATGACATTTGTCTTATAATAATAATAATAATTTATTTTTATCACACCAAATCTGGTGTAGTTCCCTCATAGGGACAACATAAAACACACACACACACACACACACACACACACACACACACACGCACACACACACACACACACACGCACGCACACACACACACACACACACACACACACACACACACACACACACACACACACATGTAGACAAATGACATAACTAACACACAGAATCACTTAACCTACACGTAAAAACATTACCATCTACCATATCCAATCCGTGTCCAGGATAACTATGTCTAACTATTAGCAAAGCCAGTCCTCTCACAAGTTCATTTCTTGAATCTATGGCCCGTTTAAGAATTTAGTCTGTAGTATTTCATCTTAAGAGATGCCTCAACAAATTCTGGAATTCCTTCCACTATAGAGTCTCTGTCTCATACCAAGCCCACAACGAATACCTTTTTGATATGCTGTGTTGATTGACGTCTCTACTATACTTCATTCAAAATTCCACAAATGCCTTCCATAGGCAAGAACTGGAAATAGTTGCCTTTCCATGATTGTCATCCATACACTATCTTTTGGACAACTTCCATCAAGTCGGCTAATGACACTATTCACAGCAGCATAATTTTTTTCTAGTCTCCAATGTGCTCTGTACCATACAGCAACCATTCATGACAACGCCCAAATGTGTTATTCCTCGTTGTTTGGTAATCTATTGCCATTGAGAAAGACATCTAATTGACTAGAGTGTTTCCATCGTCTCTGCTTGAATGTAATACAGGAACACATGAATATCCAGCTTATTCATAATGTTTTTCTAGCATTCACTTTTATCACACACTTGCTATGGTGGTTGTGCATTGTGTATGTGCTGGATAATAAGCTGGTTAACTATTTATTGATTATATGTACTTTGTTCTGTGTGATATTGTTATGTTTCATTGAACTAATAATACTGTCTATTATTGGACAGAAAGGACAAACACCATTACAAGCTGCAGAAGAAGAGTTGCACTTAGAGTTTGGTTCACACAAAGAACGTCGTTCTCGAATTATTTCTTATTTGAAAGAATTGAATGAGAATGTACGAGCTGATTGTCACACAGTATAGGTTGTGTGTATTGATTAGTGGTTGTGTGTGATGTTAGAGTTCTGTTGCAGCTGGAAATTCAGCATCAAACATCACAGATAGTACAGCTGCAGTTGCTGACAACGATCATCCAAGTAAGTGAGACAATAAACATTTGATGACATCATACAATAAACATTATTTATGATGATCGTTTCAAAGTTCCAGACACTTGTTGATAAACTGTTTGTATTATCAACGAAAGCACTGCTACTTACACATTTATATACTAGAGTTCTTCATTGCATGTCAGCTGAAATTTTTATGTCATATTGTTTATTAGTAATCACGTAATTAAATGTCAAAGTTTACTGACTTTGTTGTCACAGAAGATAGGACACGGCAGGAAATGAAACGCAACAGTTCCAAATTTCCAGGAAATCTGGCACGGTCCAGCAGTGTTGTTACTTGGGGCATTGTGGAGCCACGAACCCTTCAAAAGTTTAGGGCATGGTAACTTTTTCATTGCCTTAAATTCTGTTTGCTCATTTATTTCTCGGGACCTACGTGAAATTTGGTCATTAATTGTAGGCAGTCTATTCATGCATGTATCCCATCCATGTTCAGTTACTGCTTCTGTTGTTTTTCGATTTGAAGGAGTTCTATCACTTTTCATTTACTCGGTCAAAATTAAGTAAATTGGTAACAACTGGCAGTTTGCACCCAATCATGGAAGGCTGGCAACACTGCTGCACGGTCTCAGAGAGCAAGCACAGCCACTAACTCTATTCCTAACCCTAAGGCAGATTTCCTGGAAGCCTTGCTCAATCTCCTAGGAAATTTGGTATGGTCATGTCTGAATATTGTGATCCCGATTTCCTGGGGCACCGAGAGACAGTCTGTCAAAGATGAGCCTCGTACTGGACATGTCAGTGAGTCAAGAGACGACGATTAGGTTGAAAGTGTGAGGGTTTTATGAAAGAAGATGTACGTTTGAGTTGTGAGGAGGTGGCATTGGATGTTTTGGTGTTGGTTTTATCGAATTCTGACAAATCACTCATCGCTTTTTTTGAGATTGCCTCCAAGGTGTTTTGGTGTAGCACATTTGGAACAATCAGCCTAGTTCCTCTGAACAGAAGTCCCTTGCTGGTATTTATTTCTTCCCAAAAGCTCCAGTAGGGTTTCAATGCTTCCAGTAGACTTCGGGCGCGTCGGCCATCCTGTGCTGACAACTTTTTGAAGAGGCTGTAAGTCAACATCAGATGCCTTAGCATCCGTTAGCTCCTGGCGTTTAGTTGGTGACATGGGATGCCTTTACCAACTGGTGAATATTTACTTGAAGATCCCTTTGGAACTCCTTGTCGGCATCGTCAAAGTTGGTCAAGTGGGCCCGAGACAATGTGTTTACAGTAGAACCTCGCTAATCCGAACCCTCGCTAATTTGAATGGTGTTGGCACCCTGCCTCACGGGTCCAGATCAGGTTTGCAATTCCGAGGCAAGCAGATCCGGGTCATTACCGGCCGATAATAGAGAATCAATGTCGACTAGTCAACACAACACCAAGAAACCCAAGCATCGTCACAAAACATTGAAAATAGAAGATAAGATTTCTCTACTGGACTACCTGCCGACTTGTTTTAGTCGACCTGCCGACCCTAACCCTAACCCTAACCCTAGCCGACGTGATTTAGCAGCCAAGAAGCGACTAAGCACTCTTCAGCAAATGCACGTTTCTGACTATTTTCTGTATTGACTACATGTATTACTTGCAGTTGTGTGTAGTTGTTAGCTAAAGTTGTGTTGCGAAGCTTCGTTGCGCTCTAAAAGTTTGCAGCTAAGTGTTACGACGTATGTTACGGGACTCCAAAGCAAGGTCTGGGTATCCGCGGCACGGTTTGGGCTTCTGAGGCTATGCATTTTCGTTAATCCGAACAATTCACTAATCCGAACTCGTTTGTGCTGACAGTGGTACAGAGCTGTTCGGATTAGCGAGGTTCTACTGTACTATGGACAGTGCCCGCCCTGGCATGTAATGCACATGTAGCTCATATCACTGCAGCAACCCTAACCCTAACTTTAATCCTAACTCTATAATATCTAACCATAAGCCAAATTTTCTGGAAGCTGCACTCGATATTTTAGGAAATTAGGCGTGGCCATGCTTAATTTCCATGAGACAGTTTTTCTGAAACATTGTGAGATAGTCGTTTACAACAAATATTTTAGTATTACTTAGTATATGGAAAATTAATTAACAAAAGTAAATTTACTTAATCATTTGTTTTTTTATTTTGTTTTTAAAGGTTGTACAAGCTCCACAGCAGTAGCAGCTTCTGATCATTCCTCCACACCAGTGACAGGAAGAACGAGGGTCAGCTAATTAATTAAGTATCAGTGTTTTAGGTTGATTTCTGTAGGGATTTTTCTTTTCTGTAGCTAGTTGTGTGGTGTGCGTTTAAACTAAGTTATGGTTTCCATACCAAAGGCAGTCAAGACTATTACTTATCAATTAGAAAGGAACGAGTAATAGTTATAATATAGTATACATTACCAGAAGAATAGGCATCTACATCAATTATTGTTGTTTAATTAATGCTCTTGGGTGTAGCTAACTTGTAGCACACAGAGCCACACAGATTGGGATAGTGTAATGGTCTGTCAACAGAAAGATACAATACAGTACTTATGGTTAGGAAGAAAGAATGACTTGGGTTGATGAGGTTTATTTGGAAACGAGATGAGACCATCATACACGTATGAGCACTTTGAGAAAGTGCAAAGACATAAGACAAAGTACAGTGTCCTAACATTCATTAAGTGGGACCAAATTTCTTTCTCAGTTTTTCTTGTACAGCCTCGCATGAACAGACTGCTAGTAGTTCATCTAAATACAGGATGAGGCATGAGAGATTGCAGTGTTGCTATGTGTTTTTATCAATGCATTTTAACGTTCTCAATAGTCAGCATTTATCCTGATTGTGTTGGTGTACCGTGTTTATAATATACACTAATACCTCGGTTATCGGGGCACCTTGGGACCGGGCACTGGCCTTAACTGGGAAATATCCATATCAAAGGGTAAAAAACCACACCGATAGCACGTCATCCAAGAGAGGAAACTGTGATCCGCGTACAATACACCGCCACTTGGCGACAGTCGGGTCCTCTGCATCGAACACGTGGCAACTGATCTTTTCTTGCTCTTTTCAAATGTCTCCAACAGTTGACTTCGGCACTTCAAGAATCTCAGTACACCACGTTGTGACTTCCCTTTCTCTTATGATTTCTATCTTTTTCTCAAGTGTAAGGACAGACCGCCTCCACTTACTGGTCACCTTTTCTGTGAATGCAAAATCGCTCATGCGCGTTCATCATGTAGAACGTTTTCACACGTGATCACTGGGATTGCCTGGTAGATCGAGGTGCTCGGAACTTTGAGGTCCGGATAACTGAGGTATTAGTGTAATGGCTCTTACAGTGTAACTTACTGGCTAGAATATTGTGTGCTGTACTCCTCTTATTATTGTTAGAATCTCTTATGATTTGTACAGACCACTACACCCATTCTACGATCTCCAACAGAAGTGGTGAGAACGGTAGATCAGCAATTGGTACAACAGCAGATTCAACAGATAGAGAAACTGACACAAGACGGTTTAGCAAGAGATAGGCAAATTGATGATTTGAGACGACAAAATGATGATTTGAGACAGCAAATCACACATCTACAGGTGTCACTGAGAGACGAGCAACTGCTGAAAGAAGATGCAGTTGGTGAAGAGAGAAGGGAGAAAGAAGATCTACGACGACAATTACAACGAGAGCGAGACGACAAACGCAACGTTCAGAAGGATCTTGATGAAGCTCGACAACAAATTGAGGAAATGAGCGTCGAGCAGGAAAATCTTATGCGATTACAAAATGAAGAACAACTAGAAAAGGCTAACATTTTAGAGCTGCTTTCAGATGCCGATGCTGCAATTGAACGATACAAGCAAGAACGAGAAAACGAAGTTTTCAATATTCCCTCACATGACATTCAATTGACTGGCACAGAACTAGGACGTGGATCCTATGGAGGTGAGATGCACATCTTATTAGGCCAGACTCGGAATTTACACGACACAACTGGCTATTAGCCTAAGGCCGGCTTGTGCTGGTTTAACGATAAATGCCGGGACAGGTCAGCACACGGCTCCGCATGGCTTGAACTGCATTTACTTGACATTTTCACATAGAGCTGAACTGCATGTGTTTGCCTGGTAGGGTTGCTCGTATAAACTATAAATTAAGAAATTGTGTTGTGATTTAGCTGTTTGTATTGGATATTGGTGTGGCTGTCCTGTTGCTGTCAAGCGTTTGTATGATGAGTTCTCTGGTTATGAACGATACATTCAACTTGTGAAACAAGAAGCGTCTGTAGCATGGAAGATACATCATCCAAACATTGCTGCTGTTTGTGGTGTCACTCTGGAGAAAGAAGTCAAGAAGGCGTGGATTATCATGGAATTACATAGCGGCTCCGTTTCTAGTGTGATCGATGCATGCCAAGAAGATGCCACACCTCTCACTTTACGAGAAAAAGTTGACATGGCACATGATTCTTTGTGTGGATTGGATCACATTCATTCGATGGTAAGAACAGTAAATGAAAAATGAGGTTGAACCATGTTGTGATGCCATCTCAGTCACATGTAAATTATCAAAATTGTAAGTAGAGTTGAGGTGATTATACGCATGCCAGATTAGCAAAGACAGACTGACAGACAGACATATAGAAAGACAGACAGACTAACAGACAGACAGATTATTTGAGCTTAATATCTTAGCCTATTATAATATTCATCGACATGGAGAAGACAGACAAACATGCTGGTAATCAAGCAAGTGGGCAGAAAGGCAAGCTGACAGTTATATAGAATGACGAATAACTGAGTTAGTAATCACACAGTTATATATAGATTGTTTAGTCGATGAGCATCATAAGTGAAGGATAAGAACGTAAATAACCTAATTTACACAGAGTTGTCACTTATGGAAGGATCAACACAGACTTACAAGTAACTCTTCAGACAACTACAATATCAATATAGATATTTTGTTTCTTTTCTTGATTGTTTCTGGTCTTATGTTGTCATAGCAACCCATGGAGATTCTCCACGGTGACATCTGTCCAAGGAACATCCTGGTAACTGCAACGATGAGAGCCAAACTGGGTGATCTAGGAGCCGCTCGTTTTCAAGATGCTTCACTATCAGCCGGCCTTCTCAGTCCAGAATACACAGCACCGGAGAGATTTGATGCTCCAGCTCTACCAAAAAGCAAGGAGACCGATATGTACAGTATGGCAGTGACCCTATGTGAGCTGTTCACTGCTGTTACTCCAGACCGTCGAAAAAGAATGGATCAAGTCTTACTCATCCGTCAGCTGAACGTCCGTTCCTTATGTAAACACTTGATGAGAGATAATCCTGCCACACGACCAACAGCAGCCGAATCTCGCAATATCATTGGTCGTATTCGTGTGAAAGAGGAGTATAAAGCGTGTCCTCCTAAACGAATGGTAAAGGGCAAGATGGATGGAGTCGATGTCACTCTTGTTCAGCCCACCTTATGATGTGGACATGTCACTGAACCACATGATTGTATTTTTTACTTGATATCATTTCTATGTTCTTACACATTGTGACAACATTGCTTAGCAATAGGAATAAACTATGTTTGTACTCTGTATTTTTAGATCAACCAGACAAGTTTGAAGTAGCGTTTTTCAGTGTTTGAACTTTGATATTGTTATTGGCAGGTTTGATGTGTACACTTTTGTCACGTGTTATGATAATAGGGTTTAGTATTTTTACATTTCCTGTTGTTAATAAATTTTCTGTTGACATGTCCAACTGTTTCCACCTTGTTGTTCTACCCTATCATGTGAAGGTCCACTCCAGTGGTATTACTAAATTTAATTGTACAGCAAAGTTCCATTGAAGAAGACAATGTACAGTGGTGGGGATTACATAACAGCAACCTGTAAAGAGTGTTTGGTTAACTTGACTTAATTAAGCAACAGTTTCAATCATTAATTTTTCTAACATTGTTGTTGTAACACTACAAACGTGTTCCTATTGTTTTATGATGATCTATTTGCAATGGCAAGTTCAGTCTGTCCACATGTACACTCAAGACAATATAATCTACAAGCAATCAATCAAAACAAGTCAATATAATTTATTAGCATGTCAACTTCTCAAGTAAAGCCTCATCTACCTCATCAGCCTATTAAATGAGCATCGACCTACATTCTATCCTCATTACAAAAAAGGTTCTGCATCAGCAGTCTAGTCTCTATATCTATAGCTAACTCTAGAGCTTCTTGTTGGAATAAACTAAAGACAGATACCTAGCATGTACGTATACAACTGCATAGATAGATCTATAGAGGGTGAGAGTTACTTGAGTGATTCTAACGTGACTGCAATTGTCTACTCATTTATTTAGGACAATTAGTTAATTAATTATAATTAAAGAGCTTCAAACTGTAGCAGGCATATGGAATGTAAATATTTAATATTTGCGGTCAACAAGTGGTCTGTATTTCGTTTACTGCATCAAATCAACGAAAATGATTGAAATCAAGACAGACAGAAAGAGAAAACGCGTGCAATGTAAGGCAGTATAATGTTAGCGAGTCCTATTTGCGTTATCACACATCGACAATAACGTATTAATAATTTATTCAATTAATTAAAATATACAAGGCTGCGCGACTATTTGAAACTCCAAGGTTAAGAATGCTAGCGCGCGTTAGAAGTTAAACTTTTGTTTTTTTCCAGAGCATATTGTCGCCTGCAGATGGAGCACATTAGTACACCCAAAGTATAAAATCGTTTATCTCATAGTATTGTGTTGACTAAGCGTAGAAGTCGTGGTTTTTTCTAGATTGATGACGTTCACTTGCAGAGCAAGTTCTCACACAAGAAAACACACAAAGGCAGTCTTTACGTGACACCAACCCATCTTATCTTTCACAATCAAACCGTAGGAAGAGAAACATGGGTAAGGATAATGAGTGATAGGATACTGTCTGTCTGTCTGGGTACAGTAGCTGTACGTGTATACATGTCTCTTGTTTGTATGTATGTTTGTTTGTCTATTTACTGGTTTGTCAATTTGTCTG
Organism: Corticium candelabrum; assembly: GCF_963422355.1. Lineage (NCBI taxonomy): Eukaryota > Metazoa > Porifera > Homoscleromorpha > Homosclerophorida > Plakinidae > Corticium > Corticium candelabrum. Next base: position 6,456,785 of record NC_085092.1, on the reverse strand, counting down.
TCTGTTTGCATGTTTGTATATTTGTCTCTCAGTCTGTCTGTCTGTCTGTTTGTCTGTCAAATCTTTATATTTCAGACATATGAACTATTACAAGCTATAGATACAAAAGTCCGTTATATATCAATTAGACCCACACGGGTCTCTAAAAAGTTATCAACTTAGGTTGCAGTGTGCGAAATAACGGCCGGACATCGGACATTTACTGACTGAACAAAGCATTTGTCCGGCCATTTGTGATTTCGCCGGACATTTTGTCCGGTGGCGTAGCGGCATCCAGGTGTGGAATTCCGTATGAGCAACCCACATCCTTGCATATCCCAATTTCATGTCAACAATCATAGTTTCAGCAGCTCGTGCATGAAACAAACGCAAACAGCCATGCGTCGTACGTGTACTGTACATACTGTCTAGCTGAACGTGCATTTGTTAATTAAATCCGAGATGTGGGTGCTTAAGTACACACGCTGGAGCTCCGAGATGCACAACAAAAATGCAGCAGACAGCCACGGGCCGTACACCGTGAACGCAGCAGGGTAGAAAACTCAGAGATACTTGCGTGTGATGTTTTCTGTAGGGGCTATAGGAACCTGAAGATGATTAGGTTGATAGGATAGCAAGAAGTCCTTGAACTAAAAAAACTGCCACCAGCGTAGCGTAGAGCATGTTCTTGGAACAATTGCAGTTTCCACGTATAGAGGTATGGCGCCTAGACAGACAAAGATGACGTACCAAACTCACTGGGTAGGACACGCCAACGGAAGTCAAAAGGGGGAGGGGCTGGCTGCACGAAACCGGGCATGCAGGAATTTACGCAGATGGGTTTGTAGCCAAGCAGGGCAGAGTCGAGGAAGCGATGAAAGTGTGTCTCTCTCTTCATGGCTATCCCAAACAATGGACACTTTTTAGTCAGACTTTTTTAGTAATTTGTCAGGTGGGTTGTACTAATTGCATGCATATGACTCTTTTATCAAAGGCATGCGACATCAAAATGTCATCTAGAGCCATGAAAGCTAGCACTTGGTCAGGCATCCTCGAGCAACCAGCTGCGGTGGCAAGTGTCCTTTATCAATCTGTTCGTGCAGTGTATTCCAAGAGATTTGGTTTGGCAACACAAATACATGGACACGTGTACCAACTTCGAATTACTGCGGCAACCCATGATAATTGTCATGAATTGATCCACTACGGTAACCATCAACTATATTTGAATGGGGAAACATATGCCTCCACCTAGACCACTTTTTTCCTTGTGCTTGTATATCCAGTGTGGTGGACTCAGATGTTGGAAAAGATGTGGTGGGATCAGTGTGTGTACATGTTCGCTTGAACGTGTAATTGCTACACTCCTTGAGGAGGTACTGCAAGGTCTTTCCTCTCAAGCAGGTGTCCATTGGACCCGGCAAGAATGTATATAACTTTTGTGGCTGAAACTTTTGGTCTTCGGTTGTCTCACAGCCTCGACGTTTCGAAATCAATTGCACAGAGATCAGTACTGCATAACCACCTGACTGTCAGCCAAGCCACCTCACACCTCCATCAACAGTTGTCCATCAAACTTTGGCTTTACAATTCTAAGATGGTTTTAGAGAGACTAGCATTCGAGAGTAGGGAAGATATTTTTGAGTTAATTTGAGATAGCTGTGTTGGGGTTGGGGTTGGGAAACTATAGTAGAATAGAGAAAATGTATTGATAAGAAAAAAATATATATGATGAATTGTAAGTGATAAGTAGTATTTGCCAGGATTGGAATGTCCGACCAGACGTTCTAATGTCCGGCAAATTTTAAATTGACAGGACATGATGTTCGGTGGTCAGTCAAAGACTATTTCGCACACTGAGGTTGCATGTAATTGGACACTATATGTCACTACTTTGTCTGTCTGTCTGTCTGTCTGTCTGTCTGTCTGTCTGTCTGTCTGTCTGTCTGTCTGTCTGTCTGTCTGTCTGTTTGTCAATACATATATTTTCAAACATTGAACTATTATACACCATCTAAGCAAAGCAACTAAATACTACCCAAGTCAATAAGGCTTGGTTCTGTTTGTCTGTCTGTCTGTCTCTCAGTTAGTTTGTCAGTCTGTCCATCTGTTTGTATTTGTATGTCACATCTAGCACTTTGTTGTAGGCACCAGAATTTTGTTTATGTGGTGTGTGTCTTCCAATTTGTGGTTTTGGTTAGCTGTTGCATACTCACATCTTACAAGTGGAAACGCTACCATTAAACACAAAAGGCTCGCCCTTGAAGATAGCCTACAAAACATTCAGATCATTCACTTTCATCATTGCTAAAGATCGTGAATGCCAAGACATCTATGATACTCTGGTGCACTTCTCTAGACCAAGTGAGTCTTAAGCATGATCAGCAAAGATACAAGATGTTGGTATGTAAGGGCATAGATACGTAGCTTACTTGTGGAAATTTTGTAGATTTATTAATTTATATATTTTTATTTATTTATTTATATATTTAGTTATTTATTTATACTTTATCAGGAGTGATACACTGCATACATAATTATGTGAAGAGTCATTCTGTTGATGTTGTAGATTCATATAATGATTTATATGCATTTCACTACTCTCCACATGAGAAGAAATTTAGCCGCGAGAACGGCTGGTCTATCTTCCATCACAAGAAAGAGTTTGGTCGAATGGGCATTCCCAACGACTACTGGCATTACAGTCCATTGAATGAGAACTACAAGGTTAGTGCGATTGGTGTAAGAGGGTGGAGAGTTAGTGTGACGTGTCGTTTGTTGTAGCTTTGTCAGACGTATCCCGAGTGGCTGTATGTGCCGAGTAGCGTGAGTGAAGAAGTCGTGAATGGGAGTGCTAAGTTTAGGAGTCGAGAGAGAGTACCGGCATTGTCATATTACCACCAAGAGACACAGGTGATGGATATGGTTTACATTGGATGGTGTGTGTCTGTCTAATTACTTTTTTATTTTTTGCTTATTTGTTTGTTTGTTTGTTTTGTTTGTTTTGTTATCTGTTTGTTATGAATTTGTTTATGTGTAGGCAGCATTATGTCGTTGCAGTCAGCCACTAAGTGGAATGGTCAAACGATCATCAGACGACGAAACGTATTTGGAAACGATTGCACTAGCGAATCCCAACAAAGGATATATGTATGTAGTCGACACACGCCCACGAGTAAGAGTAAAAAATTTGTGTTGCAATAAACAGCATTCTTTGTTTTGTTCTATTTGTCTGTCTGTTTGTGTGCCTGCATGGCTGTTTGTTTATCTGTTGTTTCATTACCATAGAGTGTCACTTATCCAGACAGGTTGAGACCGGAGGGTATCCAGATTAGTGATTTTTTGATAACCAGTATTACGTCTTCATCTCTATACAAGTGGCTATCATAGTGTATAGCATGTAGATATCCACAGTTACCATAGCAAGAGTATATATGAGTACTTGGTCTTTGACTGGGACGGTAGCAGTTACTGGCTGTGACGTGACCATCAGCTGGAGTTGTGTTGGGACTTTGGATGCCCACACTTCAGTTGGCATCAGAAGTCAAGTGGCGGATCCAGAGCACAGTTGAGGGTATAGCAATGTGACGTCATGAAAGAAAATTTGGGAAATCTATTAACTTAAATACTAATTACTGATAAGAGAATGAACAAAACTTTGAAAAGCGATCACATTACCAAGCTAAATGTACATCATTAGGTTTATACAATGTTTTATACAATGACTGTGTCTGCACATGCTCAAATACTTCGGAAGCATTCTCCATGTTCTATACTTCCGGTCTCAAGTGGTAGGCATGTGCCTGTTGCACCACCCTCTAGGTCTGCCTCTCAAGTCAGTGCTGTTGCAAGTTCCTGGTCTGGCTCTAGGAGTTTGCTAGTGCAGGCCCAATGCTTTCTTGAGTAGCACACAGGATCCCAACCATAGGATTGGGGGTGTGACCTAAATGGCAGCTACTGACATTTGCTGTTTTCAGGTGCATAGCCAGCATTGCTAACCAGGGGGTGATCAACATAAGATATATTAAATGCATTTTAACTTGTGTAAAGTGTTGCTGGCATGTGAAAAAGTCAAGCTAAAATTACAGTACACTGCATACCTGCCTTAGAGTATGGATTGTCTGTGTCAGCTCTAGTATCAGTTGAACTTTTCAGTGACGACAGAACATTTCCTATCAGTGATCCAAGACAGAAAGCAAGGGGTGTTTGAGCACCCTAAGCACCCCTCTGGCTATGCTACTGGTTTTGTATTATAGCAAGACTGGGAAAGTTGCCACCATTATCATTCTTATTTACACAAGAAGTTTTTTACTGATTTTGTCTGTCTTGTGGCTTTGATTTTGTAATTCTGATTGTACATTATTTACTTTGTGGCTACATTTTTTGATGTATGTGCATGATTTGTTTATCTGGATACGTGGCACTCTACTGTATTGTGGAATAACCAATAGAAAGTAATTGACATTTTTACAGATCAATGCAATGGCCAACAAAGCAGCAGGAAAAGGTTATGAGAATACAAATTTTTACAGCAAAATTGAGTTTCACTTTTTGGGAATTCCCAACATTCATGTGATGCGTGACAGTTTGAACAAACTGGTAGAAGGTAGAGACTCTTATTTACTGGATGTTGAGTGAATGTGATGGACGTGATTTGTATAGTTGTGTCGAATCCTAGTTTGAGTATGACAGAGTTTCTCAGTGGTATTGCAAGCAGCGGTTGGTTGAAACATATTAGGAGTGTCATGGAGACATCAATTTTTATAGCAAAGGTGGGTTGGTTGGTTTGTCGGTTGGTCGGTTAGTTGGTGTGTGTGTTTGTGTGTGTGTGTGTGTGTGTGTGTGTGTGTGTGTGTGTGTGTGTGTGTGTGTGTGTGTGTGTGTGTTTGTGTGTGTGTTTGTGTGTGTGTGTGTGTGTGTGTGTGTGTGTGTGTGTGTGTGTGCGTGTGTGTGTGTGTGCGTGTGTGCATGTGTGTGCATATGTGTGCGTGCGTGTGCATGTGTGTTTGTGTGTTTGTGTGTGTGTTGTGCACGTGTTTGTTTGTGTTTGTTTGTGTGTGTGTGCTTATGCCTGTGTACAGAGTTTTTCAAGTGTGTTTCTTTGTTTGTTGTTTAGGCTCTTGCTGAACAGGGGCGGTCTGTGTTGGTTCACTGCAGTGATGGTTGGGATCGAACGGCTCAGACGTGTTCTGTTGCCTCGTTGTTGATTGATCCTTACTATCGCACTTTGCACGGATTTCAAGTTCTAATCTGTAAAGAGTGGCTGGCATTTGGACACAAGTTTACTGAAAGGTGAACAACTACACACACACACACACACACACACACACACACACACACACACACACACACACACACACACACACACACACATGGATGGATATGCCCTTCGGAAAGTTTTGAAGATAGCACCCCCTGCCTATTTCTGGGTAGGGACCCCGGCACTACTCAGAGTTTTAGGTCGTGCTTACGAACCCCTTGATGCGTGGCCAGAGCATCGAAGGGCACTGACTTTGGCACAGCCGCAGGACTGGACCTCAAGTCCACGTGTACTCGTAGATACTGTGTGATGTTCTGTCAAGCCAGTGGTCTAGTCTAGTCCCTGTCAAAGACCAGATACTCGTTTATACTCCTGAGTCTAGAGAGGCAATTGTGTGTGAATTTTCTGTCTAAGGAAATTATGTCTGTACTCGCCCGCGAACCTACGACCTCAACATCCTGTACGTTTCCATTCTCCAAGTGCAACTCTCTAACCATCTGAGCTACAGACACCACACACACACACACACACACACACACACACACACACACACACACACACACACACACACACACACACACACACACACACACACACACACACATGCACACACACACACACATATGCACACCACGCACACACACACACACACACACACACACACACACACACACACACACACAACACACACACACACACACACACACACACACACACACACACACACACACACACACGGTAAGACCACTTTTAGTTTGTCTCTGATTTTCATTCTTTTGTTTAGGTGTGGCCATTTAGATGGTGACGGCAAAGAGATTTCTCCTGTTTTTCTCCAATTTCTTGAAGTCGTGTGGCAGCTCCAGTGCCAGTTTCCATGTACTTTCCAGTTTAATGAGAAACTCCTCATTGATCTCCACGAGCATGCCAGTTCATGTCAGTTTGGAACATTTCTTGGCAACTGCGAACGAGAACGAAAAGAGCTAGAGTAAGTAAAGTGAATTAGTGTGGAGTAAGTAGAGCCTTGCATCATGACAGTTTTGTGTAGATTGAGTAGCCGAACGTATTCATTCTGGGGATATGTGTGGGAGCATGCGAGTGAGTATTTGAATCTCATGTATCGACCAATGACGGAATACACTGAAATGATGCTTCATCCAGACAGTAGCCCACAGAGAATACGGTGAGTGCAGATGTGTGTGTGTGTGTGTGTGTGTGTGTGTGTGTGTGTGTGTGTGTTTGTGTGTGTGTGTGTGTGTGTGTGTGTGTGTGTGTGTGTGTGTGTGTGTGTGTGTGTGTGTGTGTGTGTGTGTGTGTGGTATGTCGAGATGTCTTGTTAGGTTTTGGAGGGGAATGTACAATCATCATGATCACGCTGTGCTGCCTCGGCAATCAACAGAATCTTGTCTTGCAAGCATCATACGAGAAACAGAGAATTGGCGGAAAGAGAAATCAGTCCTAGAACAGGTTAATACATACAACACAGACGGAATCATGGTATACATAAAATAATAAATCAACAGACAAGCAGACAGACAAACAGACAAACAGAAACAGAAGTGTATTGCAAGACAAGAGTAACAAAATAAATTTCAGTATCCAAATGTACCTTATGTGCTGTTTGTTATTACTTAGAAAATTAAGGCACTGAAAAAGCGTCTTGGCTATGTTGATCATGAGGCAGAGGATTCATTTGTTTCCGAGATGAAAGGAGGAGAAGACAAGAGCACGGATCGTATGGACATTGACCATACATCAATGGCTGACATTGACCAGTCAACGTCTGTTGTGGATGATGAGGATCTAGATTATCATCCTGTTGACTCACTAGAAGGTGAAGATAAAGGTGGAGAAGAGACGAGTGCTGTAACTAATGAGGAGATATCGGATGAAGCATAGCTTGCAATTGTATGTGTCAACAATGTATTAGAGCAACGAATTCAAGCCGGACAGATGACTGTCAGTGAGGTATCATAATATATATGTGATTATTTGTAGGCTGTTGGGGTTAGGGTTAGGGTTGATGACAATACAGTATTTTTGATCTGAATAAGGGTGCGTGTTTGTTCTATGCACTTTAATAATTAACTGGACAACTAGGAATACTGTTATACATTATGTTGCATCTTGCAATTGGAATGGTTGCCTTACTATTCCAACCAAATTGAATTACTGTGCACGTGTGCGCGCGTAAGGAATTGTAGAAGTCAACATAAGAGGACCATGCAATGATTGTGTGGCCAACAACAGAGGCAGTGACCATCTTTGCCCTTGTGTTAGACATTTTCGTGGGAAGGGCGATCTCACCAGACACAGCCGATTTCTGTAGTAAAGGAAACGCGTTAGTCATTTGTCCAGGGCTCTATGCTCAAGGACACTGCCATCATCACTTTATGATGGGTGGATTCAAGGTCAAGGAGTTCAAGGAGTAATGTCAACTTAGGAATATGCATGACCATGGGAGCTAGGTGCTCAGGTCTGCAGTGTGTGAAACTGAACTCTCGGATTGTAGCGTATATATGAAACGTTCACATGTAACAAAAAGATCGAACAACGCTAGAGCAATTTCGATTAACCAAATGCTAAAATTAGTTGACTAACTAGTAAAGCTCCAAATTGTAATGTAGCAAGTTTGCTTGAACTGGAAAGAGCAGCCATGCAGTCAATCAACTTCTTTGGTCTGATTTCATTGAGTTTAATTAAGAGAGATCACCTCGAAGTCTTAGATCTCCTAGCTCAGCAGGTTCTTTTCTACCTGCAATCAAATCGTCAGTTTCTTGCGTCACTTCTTGCATGGCGTTTTGGAAGTCTCCAAATACTTGGCTAAGCTGATCTCCTGACAGTGGTTTTGTATTTACAGCTTCTGGGTGTGAGGTCATGCCGACAGACTGTGTATCTTTTTTTGTCGCGTCGTCTTCTAAGTCTTCAACTTTGGAGTCGCTGGTAGTCTCTTTCTGTAGTGGCTGGTCGAACTCCGAATCTGTGTTTTCTTCGATAGATGCAGCACACTCCGAATCATTTCTTGTTAGTATGGCAAGGAACTGTTGTTGATACTGTCTAAGTCTTGAGCTCGCTCTTGCTTCTGATGCTTCCATCCATCTTTCTGCCTTGTCGGCAAGTTTTGGGCGATGTAAACGTACTTGATGTTGGGGTAGGACAGCAAGAAGAGCGTCCACGGATGACAAAATAAGGCGAACTTGTGCGGCTATCTGAATATATATAATGCAATTTGTTCGAGTCAGTCAGTATCAAGTACCAAGCAAAGCTTTAATACCATGCAGAAATGCAATCTATATAATTAGTTGAACTAATCTTACATCTTTTGTTGTTCTGTTTCTGTTTCTAGTCTGTTGGTAGTAGAATCTGGTGGCTTCGGAATAGGCAAAATTGTTTGTTGGATCTTCGTTTTGCTCACTCGCTTCCAGTGTCTCCATTGCACTAATACAATTAGTGAAAGATGTAATCAATATGTGTTGGACCACCGTTTGATTTTGCTCTGGACATTTCATCTGGGTGCATATTGAGTAGGATGGTTTGGATCTGTTATGGCCACCAGCAGTTGCTGTTTGTGAATGATCAAAGTCTTCGTCTAATGGACATTTTAATTGGGTCCACATTGAGTTGAATAGTTTGAATTTGCCCTGGCCATTAGCAGCCGCTGTACATGTAGTACTATCATTTTCGTCCTTGTTAGGCAACCGATTGCCGTTGCATTGGCGTACAAATGTTACCATCCACGAGAGAACTCCAGTAATTGCGGTATAGCATTTGCAAAACCCTTTCCAAAAGGAGGCACCACGTTTGCGCAATCTTGCGTATTCTTTCCGAACGATTGAGCCACAAAATTTGCACAACATTGTCAATCCTTGCCAAATGAAGGCACCCAATTTGCGCAGTCCTGCGTATCCTTTCCGAATGAGGAAGGTACAACATTTGCACAATCCTGTCAATCCTTTCCAAACGATTGAGCCACAAAATTTGCACAAAATTGTCAATCCTTGCCAAATGAAGGCACCCAATTTGCGCAGTCCTGCGTATCCTTTCCCAATGAGGAAGGCACAAAATTTGCACAATCCTGTCAATCCTTTCCAAACGAAGGCACAAAATTTGCACAATCCTGCGTATCCTTTCCGAACGAGAAAGGTACCAAATTTGCACAACCCTGTCAATCCTTGCCAAACGGAGGCACAAAATTTACGAGTGGCGAAGGCGAGGCTTTGTGCAAACAATGTGAAACACGGTCCCATGCTTTCTTGCGTCTTACAATGAGCTATGTGTGGACGGGACTCGGTTGCACGTGATGGCGACCACTAATCGGCGTGAGGTACTTCTAGTATTCTACATTTTGATTGCTAATTAAGTGTAGGGACTCGCCAATCCAAGCTAATTACAATGAGACTTTTATTTACCCTTGCAGGTATGACCTAAATACAGTGAATTATTGGTTGTTGCCCGGTCAATTTCTTGTCACAGTGCAGGTAAAATGCATCATGACGAGTTTAAAATGATGAATCAAGCTTTAGATATTTCAGGGAAATTTGTGATTTGTAATACCTTGGGAACTGTTTTGTCTACGCATTGGGGTCTGTTCTATTTACTGAATGAAGTATCCTGGAGACCTGATACCATTCCAAGAAACAATTATATATGCACAGCAATCATTTGATCTTTTATCCCTACTAGTTGTTTGTTGCCAGGTGTTGTTGTGACGTAAGCTTACCTAAGCAGTCGTTTGTGCGGAAATTTGCTTTGCTTCGATTTTACATCAAACGAAACGTTAGAGACATGGACAACTTATATACCATTTATTGACTAATTAGCTAGGCAGCTTTTTGTAACTACGGACAACAAGAATGATATGCCATGCACGCACTAACTCAAAGCTATAACTACGTAGAACATGCATGCGCCCAATATACAATACAGTATGCATGTTATAAGTTTATCTAAGGTCACCTCGAAGTCGTAAGTCTTCCAGCTCAGCAGGCTTCATTCTACCTGCAATTAAATCGTCGGTTTCTGACAACACCTCTTGCATGGTGTTTTGAAAGTGTCCATATGCCTCACTGAGTTCGTCTCCTGACAGTGTTGCTATGTTTTCAGCTCTTGAATTGGAAGCTTCACTGACAGACGGGAGATCCTCCTTTTTTGCATTGATTTTCAAGTCTTCAACTTTGGAGTCGTCACTGATCTCTTTCTGTAGTGACTGGACAGATTTCGAGTCGATGTTTTCTTCAATAGACGCAACACATTTTTCATCGTTTCCTTTTAGCATCAAAAAGAACTGTTGTTGATACTCTCTAATTCTTGAGCTGACTCTTGAATTTGATGCTTGCATCCATGTTCCTGCTTTCTCAACAAGTGATTGACGATGCAATCCTACCTGTTGTTGGGGTAGGACAGCAAGAAGACCGTCCATTGAGGCTAGAGCAAGACGAACTTGTGCGTCTACCTACATATGTATAAGGCAACTTTAGTGTCGACTACCAATCTAATGCAACCAAAGTTGAGCTAATTATCACAATGCCAAAATACAATACATCAACTGTTGTCCTCTTTTTCTTTTTGGCCGCTTGGTAGTAGAGTGTAGTGGCGTCAGAGTAGGCGAAATTGTTTGTTGGATCTTCCTTTTGTTCACTGGCTTCTAGTGTTTCTATTGCGCTAGTACACTGGGAGAAGGATCTAACCAACATGTGTTGAACAACCGCTTCATTTTGTTCTGGACATTGTAACTGCTTGGATATTGTTTTGGGTGCGTCGCCTAGGTAGGTCAACTCGTACGCGTCACTTGGAAATTGGTGGCTTTGCTGGCCAGGGCATTTCTTACGAAATCGAGATTTTATTCCTAGCAGCCTATAAGTAATCCAACATGCATTTGTTTCACTTTTTGCCAAACAAAGACAACTTTACCATTTCGAGACTTTGCTTTTCTCAGGTTTCATGCTTTGCTTGCCAAATGACTTCGTGCAATGAGATGAGAGGGCGGATGTTCAAAGAATAGATTGTTCTCACATGATGAGCAACTACGCAGGAGGTATGACACACCAACACGAGACAATTGAACTAATATTGATTACTCGTGCAGAAGTCCCCAGATCTAGTACAGTTACTGGTCTCCAAGCTCTTACTTCAAACCTCGCGGATGCCGCTAGTGTCCTAGAGACGTACGCCTAGAGGCTTTAGATCTACATGTGATTTATCGGGTAAGTTTTGGAGCTTCCAACTTCTCTAGAGACATTTCAATAGCTGTTTGCGCTTGCCGGTGGTTGCGAAATTCGTGGCACAGTTTGTATCACGTGACGTTCGATCACGAGATAAGATTCGTAACTACAGAATACACAGTTTGCGATTGGGAATTTTACCTATCTAAATATATATCACTTATCTTTCACTTCAACGCAACTCTACAGGCATTTGCGCATTGTATTGGCGACGCTAGAGATCATCATCTAGACAACTAAATTTTGTAGCTATGGGCAACACGATCGCGAATGACGGTGATGGTGAAGCTGTTTGGCATGATCTTAGAATGGCTTGTCCAGTTAAAGGCTGCATTAACGCGTAAGCAAGCCATCAATGTTGAGATGTGCCATTTCTAAGCTCTAGGCTAACTGCGTAATGTATACATTGACAGCATGAAGAATGAGCCTGTAACCTTTTGGCAGTGCTATCTATGCAAGACTAGGATGCAAGTTTCTGATACCGCATATCTGAGGTGCAAAAATGCTGTACACAAAGAAAGATTTCACAAGTGGAGGTTCAACTGTGGAAACCATCATACTCAGGAGCCATTTCAGTCACCTTCACCCTCCATTGTCCTCTACGCAATCAATTGTTCAGCTCAGATGCACGGTAAAGCAACTGCAGAATGGACACAGAAGTTCTGTCTAGAGATCAAACAGTTGGCTACGCAATCTTGCGAAGACTGGAGCTGAGCAAGACTGTGTTCTCATAATTTTTCTCAATTCTAGACTAGATATTATCATTGCCTGTTTAGGGACAAGTATATGTATGCATGGGTAGCTATACCTTGTCTAGATACGTACGTACAGCGTAGATATGACGGTGCCTACTATACATCAGACTCTTGAATCTACACTAGATTTATGAAAAGACTAGCTAGGCACCGAAAAACAGTGGGTGTATAGAGTTGTAAGTAATGTACAGGCAGCGGTACACTAAACTTACTTACTTAATTTACTCTATGGTTGCATGCATGCATGGGTCGCCTTAGCTATGTACACGTTTACAAAAATATTATGCAATCAAAGTTTTGAAATGCATAGCTATGCCTAGATGACAAATGACAAGAAAAGTAATTAGATATAACAACACTGCTGATGGGGACTTTCCCTAATTTGCAATGATAGTCTGTAATCGTAAGGTGAATCTCTGCTAAGTCTGGCGGGGAGTGTTTTGCATGTGTGAGTTATCAGTTCGCATCTGATCACTGACGGTTGTCCTTTGAAGACAGAAGAGAGGGCCATGGATGAAATTCGAAAGTTGTGTCGGGCATACGGCTCCCTGGACGTGCAATTAAGCCCCAAGAATCAGTTTCGGCAAACGTGAGTGTTCTCTAACATGACCTGTAGCCAAGTAAATTTTAGTTTGTAGTGTCGCACAATCATGCTGCGGTATTTTGACTATAATTACTGTGCTTTCAATTATTAATTATAAATAAAGAATGAACCCTTCTCGTGTTGTTTGCAGAAAAGTGCCTTGCAAGAACAACGGTTACTGTTTATCAAAAGTGGAGAAGCTCTACACCAATGGTCTTGCAGTGAATTTTGAAGTCGACTCTAGATGGTGTAACGATGCTGCTCCATGCAATCAGAACACTGCAGCTGCAGCTGTAGCGGTCAATGAGGACCCACCTTCACCACAAGATGCCATTTTTCGTGCCATCGTACGGGCTGCTCTGATGGTAGGCAATGAAAGTCCAGAAAGGGTCCATGACTTCTGCTTGCAGATCAAACGCTGGGCCAATTCTTCGCTTGGAAACGAACGATCAGAATCAAAGAACGAATTGAACTGTTTGTGACATACGTGTCACACTAGATGGTGTTGCCAGTCTGTAACTGCAATATCTGTATCTTGTTGTGTGCTGAATGGTGAGAATGTCTGTCGTACTCTACATGCTCGCTGCGTTCTTGGCTGTAATATAGGTGTACTAAAAACACATTATGCAACCGGATTACAAGTTTTGCTCTAGAAGATATTTAGAAAATATTTGTGTGTAGTTTGGTGTGTGTGTGTGTGTGTGTGTGTGTGTGTGTGGTGTGTGTGTGTGTGTGTGTGTGTGTGTGTGTGTGTGTGTGTGTGTGTGTGTGTGTGTGTGTGTGTGTGTGTGTGTGTGTGTTTTACTGTTTTCAGGTGCTGAACAAAACAAGCACTACACATCTAATTAAGACATCAAAAAATATTTTATTAATTTTCACTTAAAGGAACCACCTCTTGATCACTGCCACTATCTAATTGCCTACAATTATATTCCACTAGAGGATTCAACAAAAACGATGTCAGTAGTTGTACACAGTCGTCATTAACACCAATGGCGCCCTCATCAACATCCAGTGATTCATACAGAGAAAACGGTCCACGAACCCACAACAAGTTGGGCACATCGTGCTGATCCAAATCCAGACCATTCAGCTGATAACATGCAAATGCAAACATGTGACCATTTGTGATGACACACTGAGTCGTAATGGGCACATCGAGGATCTCAGGCATTTTGATAGGATAACTTCCCTGTTGCTCATACAGTTGGACGGTGATTGCATGTGCTGCGGTCAATCCAAATTGAGCTCGTGCTGCATGTGCTACCATCTGATCTCGACTATTGAGACTCCTCATATCGATGATGATCTGCGTGTGAGGGTAGGGTCGTTTCGATCCCAAACGAAAGCCTCCAAAAATGTCTATCGTATCGAACGATCTCTGAAACAACTGGAGATTGACGGGTCTGTATGTCGGTCTGTTGTCTGGAAGAGGTCGGATATCACAAACTGGCATGAACACCGGAAGAGGGAGAGATGTCCGAATAAGATAATCCGGGCTTCCTTGAAGAAGAAAGTTGTTTCCACCTTTTTTCCAGTATGTCTCAATTTCCGGACGATGGGTCACGTGACACCACAGAGGCAGCGACGAATCGCTGTGACTGTAGATGGCGTTCATCACAGCGGGAACTAGTCCCGTCGATATCTCGTCTCTCAACAGTTTCTGTCTTACAGTAAGACTCGTGTTACGTTGATATACAACATTCTGGTCAATCGCCTCCTTGACTGACTTCCTGACGTCATCATACGGGATATTGACAGAGTTAGAATACAGTGCTGGGAGACCGTCTTGTAACGCACTGTTCGTCAACCACAAGGATTTCTGTTCAGCTTGTGGAATTTGAGTAGACGGATGCACGAAGTAGCACTTCCGCCACAAATGTCCCGGACCTAGGGGATGAGGGATCCTCTTAGGTTCGACGTGATGATAACCAAACGTTCGCACGTATATACATGTCCTCCTTTCAACGAGCCATGTAGAACGTAGACCAACTGAAAGGCAACAAGACATGTGCCTAACGACACGTGACTAGACTGATTAGCGCGCGCACTTAGGTCAACGTGTTGGTAGATATCAACTACAAATATGGGTAAGGTTTTGTGTTCTTTGTGAAAGACTTTTCGGTAATTAGTTCGTCTTGTTGTGTTTATAAACAGCTGCGTCGTCTCTCGTTTCGTTCTTGTTGTCCACGTTGCTTGCGGTGATCACATTCGCCATCATGCAGGTTTATAAGGTTCCACTCGGTGCAACGCAGCCCATGACGCTCGTTGGAGGCTTTCTGGGGTCGGTTTTCTTTCTCTTTATGCTCACGGTCAGTTTCAAGTTTGCGGTTTTATTATATTATACGTTTTTGCGAGCTCGACTTAGCTAGAGAGATGCTGGCAAACAAATCTTGAAATGAAGACTTGCAATTGGTTGCATGGTTTGTACTGATTGAAATCCGTTTGTTTGTGTTTCTGTGCGTTTGTCTGTCTATGTGTCTGTATGCCTGTCTGTCTTTGTCTGCCTGTGTGTGTGTGTGTGTGTGTGTGTGTGTGTGTGTGTGTGTGTGTGTGTGTGTGTGTGTGTGTGTGTGTGTGTGTGTGTGTGTGGTGTGTGTGTGGTGTGTGTGTGGTGTGTGTGTGTGTGTGTGTGTGTGTGTGTGTGTGTGGTGTGTGTGTGTGTGTGGTGTGTGTGTGTGTGTGAGAGAGAGAGAGAGAGAGTGTGTGTGTGTGTGTGTGTGTGTGTGTGTGTGAGTGAGTGAGTGTGTGTGTGTGTTGTGTGTGTGTGTGTGTGTGTGTGTGTGTGTGTTGTGTGTGTTGTGTGTGTGTGTGTGTGTGTGTGTGTGTGTGTGTGTGTGTGTGTGTGTGTGTGTGTGTGTATCTGTCTGTCTGTCAGTCTGTCTGTCTGTCTGTCTGTCTGTCTGTCTGTGTGTTTTGTCTGGCTGTCTGTCTGTTTGTCTGTCTTTCTGTCAATACATATATTTCTTATACAAGACATTATTACAGTCTACGCTAAAAATCAGCAAGTTCTAAGACAACTAGAACCCAAGAGGTCCCTAAGTACGACTAAGAGTCACACAGTTGACAATAAGCTAACAGAGTTACTAATGGCACCAACTGAGTCACCACTATACTGGACTCTGCTCATCTTCTGCAGTAACACTCTTGCATTGCATTGCTGCATTGCAATTGAGAATCGTGTTCTCCAGTAGTTCTTTGTCTGTCCATCTGTCTGTCTGTCTGTCTGTTTGTCTGTCTGTCTGTCTGTCTGTTTGTCTGTCTGTCTGTTTGTCTGTCTGTCTATTTGTCTGTCTGTCTATCTGTCTGTCTGTCTGTCTGTCCATATGTCTGTCTGTTTGTTTGTCTGTTTTTTCGTCTGTTTGTCTATTTGTCTTGTCTATTTGTCTGTCTGTTGGTCTGTTTATTTGTCTGTCTATTTGTCTGTCTATTTGTCTGTCTGTCTGTCTGTTTGTGTGTCTGCTTGTTTGTCTATCTGTCTGTCTGTTTGTGTGTCCATCTGTCTGTCTGTCCATATGTCTGTTTGTCTGTCTGTCTGTCTGTCTGTTTGTCTGTCTGCTTGTTTGTCTATCTGTGTGTCTGTTTGTGTGTCCATCTGTCTGTCTGTCTGTCCATATGTCTGTTTGTCTGTCCACCTGTCTGTCAGTCTGTCTGTCTGTCTGTCTGTTCATCAAGGCCAAGGCCATTCGTTAATCTGTCACATTGTTATTTGCAAGGACTGGTTTGCTTTTAAAAGATCCTAGCATATGTACAAGTAGAATCTGTATGAGAACAAATTATCTGTCTGTCTCATTACACATATTTTCTGGTTAAATCAAACATTGAGTAACTTAAAAGCGAAATGTCCACAGCAACACTAATACAACAGGACCATTACAATCCTGAAGCATTCAAAATTACGCTGAATACTCTACGTTTCGACGATGTAATTGCACAATTCTAATAAGTTAGTCTGTGCATTACATTGTTGTAGTGTCACTGAAATGATTTATCACCACTTGGTCTTGAAGTCAGTCCCATTTCGTTTTCCTTCATCATCCCTTGCACTCTTTGCCAGCTTGTTCAAATACTTTACTGCTTGTTCTGTCTGTCTGTCTGTCTGTATGTCTGTCTGTCTGTCTGTCTATCTGTTTGTCTGTCACATATTTCTGTGATCTGTCAGACTATTTCATGACATCTACAATGTACATTTTACTAATTGGGTATAGAACAATATCGGAATTGATTAGATTAGTAGACTTGAGTAGGGTTGTTTGGGTTACTTGATTAAATAAATAAGCTCAATATATGGTACATAAATGGTTAAAAGGTTTTGGATGGTAGCAGCTTGTTTGCATTGATTGACATTGTTCATGATGTTTAGGCACTGAGCAATATGGAGAGAGCATGGCTTGGAGAAGACTACAAAACAGGCCTCTTTCCAGAAGGTACAAACACACCATCACTGTATTATTGATTGTATTTCAAGGATTTTATCATTACTTTCATAGTGATTGCATGCCTGTTTATCTCGATGCTGGTTTCAGGATTTGTTCATCGAGTTTGTGCAACAGTTTGGTAATTTCTAAACTTTCAATCTGGCATACACGTGTATATTATATGTTGTGTATGATAGTCTGTTGGTGTCTCTTGCTCATCTCTACTATGTCAATCAACTGTCTAATTCGGTTTATGGACCAGCACAAGGTGCGGCCGCTCCAGTTGCAGTGGCACCCAAGAGGAAGAAGTGATTGTAACATTTGTGGTTGTTTAGTGCTGATTGCTGAAGGTAATATGAACATTTTAGCCTAAAAATGTTATAAATTTTTGGCTTGTGGTACAACATGTAGCCAAACAATCGGCCTATTTTGATTGTTCAGTGAGTCATAACAGCATGAGAGAGTTAGATGCAGAAAGGGCTTGGTGACCCAGTGAAGTTTGGCAGTAGCACAGCCGACCATGGCTTGGCCTGACCAACTTACTACTGTGTGGCTTATCATATACGCGGTAGGGATGTATGCAATGTATGTCTACTGTGTATAGTACAGACAACAGTGTTGTACAGTACGTGTACTGTCAACATGTATGTGTCTAAGTGTGGCAAGTATGTACAGTACCAAAGCAAGATGGCATGGCACCTAAGAACTGCGGTTTTCGTCAGTCTAAGTTGATTCCTAGTGCCAACTAAATAAACAATTTAGCAATATTAATTGGTAAATAAATATTTTTTGTTATACCATGGTCACGTGATGTGCAACTAGTTACGAGTGCTTATTTAGATGATGTATATGATGTATTGTATTTATACGGCAAGTGTGCAATAAGTTACTTCTGGTTCGTATCGCACTCTCACTTGTTATGTACACGCCAACGCCACATGACCATGGTATGGATCACTCGTTGTATGATTAGTGTGCTATATTGGTTTTCCAGCACGATGGATAGCGTCGTAGCCCTCAGCTTTGCCTTGGCAATGACAACGCCTCTTGTGCTTCTAATAGCCATATAGCATGCTAATCATGCAATAACATGTACTTGTGGCACTGCTTTGTGAGATTGATCATCTCACATGTGGCAGCTTACACTTTGTCATTGTCAAGTTGTCAGTGACATCATCTTGATGTCTGATGATGAATGGGACTTATATCCCGTTTACACTGGCATGTTTGAACGGGCTGGACCGTTCCAACTTGGTGCTACCTGGTCCAATGTGCCAGTGTACGCAACCGGGCTAAGTTGGGAGCGGCCAGAGTGGGCTGACTCAGCTTTGTTTGATATGAGTGAGCTGGCTTGATGCAGCCCGGTCCCGTCCCGTAGTGTAAACGCGAGTAGGCTAGATGGCTTGGTTGAATATCGATAAAGCATGCACAGCAGATGTATTATTCTTGGATATGGTGTGGTCTGACGACGAAAGTCTGTGTCTGATTTTGTTGTGGGGAGATGAAGCCGTCCAGAGTCAGCTTATCATCGCAAGCAGTAATGCTGCTCGTTTTCTAGACTGATAGCGATGCCAAAACATGATGCTTTTGCGAGATAGCTGCAGTCTCTTGTGCCACTTCACCCACCACACTCTATCTTTGGGTTTTTTAATTAAACAAGAGCACACACAAAGCAAGTCCTCTAGTGTCCATGTTTTATATGAAGACACGTGACAGTCATGTGATTATAAAACACGCCTATCTGGCTCTTTCGCAACCTCACAGTGTATACGTGTGTTGGCTCGGTCAACCATTCACACCCTGCTGGAATAGTTGACAGGGGCGGATTCAGGATTTTCGGATGGGGGGTTCCGTGATGCCACAAAGGTTAAGGATCAGCCACGCCTCCAGATATAAATTAGCTATTTAATCATCTATAGCATAGAACGGAAGTATGCATTAATTAATGAATCTACAGTACCGGACAATTTGAATTGATTTTGCAAGCCTACATGACTTTTGCTAGACAGGCAAATGTTACTGCTCTTTCTTTTCTTTCGAAAAAAGCTTCTACATATATATATGGTTTCATGAAATTTTGAATGTTTTGACCATCAAATATAATTTTATAAGATGGAAAATTACTACTTTGAAACATTATCATTGCAAGGAAGTAACAAAGTGGTGGTGTTCGAGCTTGGCCAAAAAGCCACGGTTTGATTTTAACTAGCACTTTCAGCCTTCACGTCCTGGAAGATGTGGAGGTGCGGCTCACACAAAGCCGTATCCGCCACACCTTTTTTCCTGGCTGCAAGCCTGAAATGTCTTGATTTTACAGAAAGAAGCCTTTGCAACGTTTTTTGAATGTCTTGGCAACTTGAAGTCTGAAAGAGCTACAGCTTCTTTCAAGCGACGACTTTCTAGGGCAGCCAAACAAAGATGTCAACCGACAATGTGAAGCCGTTCAGCACGCTCTTCCATGTGCTGAATTGGCGCATTGTGTCCGATGTTCGCGCCTATAGTAGGCTACAAAAAGAGTAGGAGTACCGTATGACTCACTCGTACTGTCTGACTGCTGGTACGCTGTCATCGCCACGTGATGATGGCACATAACATTTTAGGGGGTTTCACGGAACTCCTGGAACCCCCTCTAGATTCGCCAGTGGTTGAACGGGCTGGCCGGTTGTCATTTGTCTTCTTAGTGTACACGGGATATTAGATTGCTTGTGGCTGCCATTTTGTGTGTAAGTTGTACTGTATCAACACAATTTTAGGTACTGGGTTAGTCACAGAACATGTATTCTGCTTAGAGTTTTTAAAAAGAACACATGAGTACGCACGCATGCGTGCACACACACGTATGTACACACAGACACAGACACACACAGACACAGACACACACACACAGACACACACAGACACAGACACACACACACAGACACACACACAGACACAGACACACACACACACACACACACACACACACACACACACACACACACACACACACACACACACACACACACAGTCCTAAAGGAAATCTGGTACAGTCACTCAAGTAATGCCGGTGTGAAATTACACACAAAGCTTTGTTTATGCCATAGGTGCAGCAGTTACTGTTTTAGGTGGCTTAATGCAAGTACAGTATGCCTGCTTTAATCTAACTAGCCATATAGCTTATCTTTTGCACTCTAACTTTTATCTTGGCATTTCTACAATTATCAATTTCTCAATTTTTTTCACAACTGGCTTTTCAATTATTTCAACTGAGCCTGACACGCGTGTATGAGTATATGGATGTCATTTCAAACCATGAATGCATGTATATCAGGGCATCTTAAATTGCTTGCCTACTTTGTTAGCACTTGAAAGGCAAGTTTGACACTTCGTGAACAACAAGCTTGGAGAACAGGCACGTACTTATGGGGGTTTGGGCTGTGTGAACGAACCGACCAGCTTCAGTTAGAGGTCCGCTTGTACAGTACCTCTGCATGTACACGACCGATCAGACTCAAGGGCGTATCCAGAGGTGCTTATGCTTGGAGGAACAAACTAGTAGTCTAGATATTTTCAGTGTACAAGTGCATAATATAAATTGTAATTTATAGACACTCTATTGTTTGTTATTAGAGCTTTAGCTGTCTCGTTGTATTAATAATTAAACAACAATTACATTACTTGTTTACCCAACCACCTAGGTTTGTCCTGTTCATCACTGTCAATGCTTGAATCTTTGAAGTCATCTTGCAATAGAATGTCTGGCAGCAGCAATTTTCGAAGTTTTCGTTTGGCAATGTAATCCGAAGTTCTTGTGCCCCCGCTACCCATTCTGGATCTGCTTTTGCTGAGTCTGCATGCACTATTTGCACCAGCTGTATACAGAAGCTGTAGCTGCTGAAGTGCTGCATGGCCTGGGTCCCACGTTCAAGATTCAGATTTAGATTTCAAGACTCTTTGGCGCGTAATGTGAACTGTATATATATATATATATATATATATATTACATGTAGTACTATGCATATATTTACAAAAGTCTTCCAATAGACCTGGTAACTAATTCACTAGAATAGAGCATGTTGAGCTGACTGGGAGGTCCACTAGAGCACAAAAAGAACTGGCCCATAAATGCCCCAGGTACACCCCTGTTCCTCGAATATTGTACCAGAATTGTCCATGGGACTAGCTTCATAATTCTGAATGCACAATGAAATGTTGATAAGAAATCACGGTTAACAGAAGAAATAAGAAAATAGAAGCAGATCTAGACTGTAGTGCAGACTCAGAACTGCAGGTGATGTTCGTCAGACTACAAGTAGCAAATGGTATATAGAGGCTTATACAGAAGAAACTATGCTCTAGTCTATGAAGATGTTACCCTCCTGAAAATGACAGATTTGCACGAAATATTTGCAAGATTGACCTTGGCTACAAAGAGGAAGAAAGCACTTTTAATAACTATTTGAGATAGTAAGGATTTTGGCAGAAGACAGTCGGGACGAGCAACATTGTTGCAGTTTACAATTATTTAGAGTGCTTTGTGACTAGAGTGTCCACTGTATGTCTAGAATCTGGAAAACAACGTACATTGGTCTACTTTTTGCATTGTTGACGTCCCTTGGAATTTAAGGTTATTTTCTATATGACAATAGACAATGGTGAGCAGCAGCAGCTGAAGTAGATGTTATGTTAAGTTAAGGAAATGATAGATGGTGTATTCGATTAATACGTTCTTCGTCGAATAAAGTAACTAAAAGCCCAGATACGGAACTACTAAATACTCCGGATTATGAAAATGTTGTCCTTGCTTAGTTAATTAGCTAGTAAGTAATGGTATCCAAGTGTCAGCTCATTCTAGATTAGTCATTTCAGTCAAATGAAGGTCTCCAGATCGAAATGTATTGATTGATTATCTAGACTATCTAGATACAACTCTTTTGCTACAACCTAGCATCTACTTCTGCTAATGCTACTCACCATTGTCTAGTCTACTGTCATTTACCTAATTTCTTAGCACCAAGCCTGTAAATTTTGTTTTTTTGCTATTTTTGTTATATACTTGTTACTGTTTGTATTATTTTGGACGTTTACAATTATAGTGACTACAGTATCTTTCCTTCAATTTTGGTAGGTGTTTTAGACTGACACTCTATAAAACAGCAGTTGTGTCTTGGAATTCATGAATCACCATATCGCCAATGCTGTAACGACTAAAAATCTTTTATCCATCCAACTTGGGTAAAGGCTTTTGTTGTTTGTTAGAGCATTGGCGATATGGTGATTAGTTATTTAAATTTATTTTGGCACGTGCATGTGCTTTAGGCGGAACATTTTATACAGCTATCTGAAGTAGACAGGTAGATAACATCTAGACCTTTGTAATATATACATCACTTGTGTCATGGCGGTACTCAAACGGGATATGAAGAGGGCACTGATTGAAATGACTGCGCGACCGTCTTGTTTCCAGATAGACAATGCCCGAAGCACAATTAACAGCTATACTGGCTTGTCACTGTCTGTGCACGTGGAATACAGATTTCTGGAGGGATTCAGAGTGAGCGAGCAATCTATGAAGCTTTTGTTGGAATCGCTGACTGGCATCAGTCCGAAGAGCACCCAACAGTTACGGGCTATTTTAGATTGCATACAGAATTCAAAGAAATGTAGGGATGTACTTGAGAGCATGGAGGACGACAAGGAGTTTGCTTTTTTCAAATGGGCATTGACTTCTCAAAGAGATTCAGACGGAGATTTTAATATCTGCATTGCGTTTGCTGTCACCAAGTTTGAGAAATCTGTACCGTGGTACGGCAAACTACTTAGCGATATCACAGGTGGTGCAGCACTTGCTGATAGGAAGAAGTTTCAGGACGCAATAAAGGTTGTGTGCACAGCAGAGATGGTTGATTTTCTAAAGGTTTGACTTCTATAGTTATGGCATGCAGCCCTCTTGACAGTAGAAGCTTGACTTACGTCAGTACCGTATGAACTGGCTCGCTGTTTGGTTGCATGTTGTTTGTTCTTGTTTGACAGTTTAGTTAACGATTATACTGTCGCGTTTCAACTATTTGTGCAGAAATATAATCTGTTGCATATTAGCTAAAACACCCTCATTGTGCTGCAAAGTCATGCAGGCGCTGATACTTATTTGAAAATCGTGAGAATATTGATTTAGACGTGTGGCTGTTTGATCAGATTGAGATTGAGACGGTAAATGATAACGTCAAAACACTTAATTAATTAATTAAGCAAGTGGATGTTACTTGATATTCTTGAGAGATCAAAGGCGTTTTTAATACAGGCTGGTGGTGTTTAAGATTGTTAGCATTATCTTATAAGAGAGCATTTCAAACATCTTAGTTTCTGCTTTGACAATAATATATGTATTGTGCAGCTTTGTATAATGTATTACTAAGCGACAAGCAAACGAAGTTATACGCGTATTTTTCTAATATACGTACGTAAAGTATGCTTCCAACACCAATTCTCTACTAGCATTCTTCTGCTAGAGCCCGCTTTTTAAAAGTATGAAACATCGTTTGCTTACAGTGGCGACGGAACTGGGGGGGCCGTGGGGGCACGTGCCCCCACAAAATGCTCTCCGTTATCTTAGGGTTAGGGTAACCCTAACCCTAACCCTAACCCTAAGGCATAGAGTTAGCAGTGTTCTTGGATTTCTATGGCCTGACAAACCGTTGTGCCCCCCCACTCAGCAGAGGCTTCCTTCGCCTATGGCTTAGTTATAGAGAGCATTAAAATCTATGCGACTGCGCACTATTCTAGCTAGCTAGCTAGATATACATGCAGATGCCGACACTGGGTTTACTCTAGAGACAGTTTATTGATTGACTTGTTGTTTTGCTTAGACAGTAGAATATTTCTGTAAAGGCTTTACAGTTCATCATGCATGCAATGTTACTAGCAATCATGACTTGTCACTTGTCATTGTCACGTCTTCTTTCTTTGCTCTTTACATCTCAAGCAGAACATAATGCATATTAGAGAAGAATTCCTAGCGAATAGATGAAGAACATTTTTCCTAACTTTATTGTCACGCGCCTTGCCGTGTGGCTCATCTGCAGAGATTAGATGTTTAGGTGGGTCTGCGGAATGAGATGTATTCTACAAGGGAAGACATGTCGTACACACGTAACAATTCTACAGTAACTGAGTTATAGGAACACAAAACTTGTAATTGGTCTTACCTGTTCACCATTTGTTTGGGTAAGTTGCTGATCTTCAGATTCCTTAATCGCAGGTGAATGCTGGGGACAAGATGTTGGCTGGCTCGTAGTTCTAAGCTCAGTGTACATTGAACTGTTAGTTGAATCACAATCTCCGCTTTCTTTGTCTTTCTACGAGACATGCATGACAGCCGTTTACCAATCATACGCATTATATTACACTATAAAGACAGAACTGCATGTTTTCACTAACCTGGTTAACTTGTTTCTTGTCTCTTTGACCTTTTCTAATTCTCGGTAAGGACGAGGGAGCAGGCATTGCTTGTATCTCAGTCTCCACTTCAGCGCAGAATGCTTGAATGTTAAAGTCACCGTCGTCGGAGTTAGCTACTGCCACGTCTAACCGAATAAATGATTTTTTGTCTTCTTTCATTTTCATGTAATGTACTTTGTATTCTCAAGCTTCTGTGATGTCTTGTATCGTTTGGTATCTTGACTGCTCTCAATTTGCTCTAGTTGATCAGGATCGCTGATCATCGGGTACGTCCACACTCTTGGGGCTCCTTCCAGCATTTGAAAATGACTCGATTGGCGAGTGATTCTCATTCGTTGATCAAACTTTATGAAGCTGTCGTTCGAAGCAAGCTCGTTCGGATTTTGCTGTCTACATTACCCATAATAACAAGATGTGACGCTTTAGATACGTACAGGAGAAATTGCAGTGGACTAGAAGCACGTGAGTGCGAGCTAGGTGCCAACGATGATAAAGAATGGAGATTCGTATAATATTACATACATTTGCAAGTCATCAGACGGTGTGAATTTCGCATTCAATTTAGCATGTCGATAGCTAGAGTGACAATTTATGCATGGCAAAGTGGCCATGCAGGTCCGTACACAGTGGCGACGAAGCATGGGAGCAGTTTTCCCCCAACTCTGAGCACAGCCTCTATGTTTTTGAAAGTAAACGGTGGAGTAAACAACGAAGCGCCATTCATTGTATAGGCATTCTGGGGTTCTTTCACTTTCTTGACCAACCCTCCCACAGCCTTCGCTGCAGGGAGGTCTACGTAACAAACATGGGGGAGAATACGGATTGCAAACGCGACTAGCGCTATCACCAGATACAACGAAACAACAATCAACGGCTACTTTAGAGCATTCTGTAGATAGAGGTGGTTAACTAGATACACTAACAATTCTAATAGGTTGTTGAGACTTTCGCAGTGCACGCTTTCTCACGAACAGTCAGACAGCCTGGAGTCAATTACCGATTTGCCTGCTGATAACAAAATCGAATTACTAGTAGATATTTGTGCTTGCGTCTTACGTCAATAGCTAGTATTGAGAACAACACTCGGCGTGTTCGGTGAGATGTCGTCCCTGTCAGCTGCAAGAGCAGAAGAAACCATCAGAAACAAAGTCACAATTATTCAGAGTGATACAAAACGGAAAGTGGATACAATCCATCTGACCGATAGCGGCATCGCTCGATTTACAAGAACGTTGACAGGTCTACAAAGAGAAGAAAAACAGTTTGTAAGCGAAGCTCTCACTATTGCTCAGTTTGCCAGACGGTCGGAGAACGAATACCAAAAGAGCTTTCTCTGCGGTGGAGATAGAGAACGAGTGGCCAGAATATCTGTCAAAACAAAACGAGAAGGATATGTAGAATGTGCGTACAGTGTGCTCGAGTTAAAAAAAGATGGTCTGTTGAACTTAGGTGGTCTGTTGAACTTCGGTGGTCTGTCGAACTTCGGTGGTCTGTTGAACTTCGTCGAATTACGTTATCTGAAGCTGTGAGGTCCAATGTGATTCGATCAGCAGTCTAGGTAGCTTGGACTAGGAATGCACTAGGCGCCGCTCTATTACTGTGCTAGGCTACGAGAACAATACAAATCGGGAAGCTCGAGTACGATTCGGGAACATTTGGAGCCTGGCAGAGCGTGCCGTCAGACACGGTGTTGACTTCCGCTCTAGAGTCTCTTGGAGAGGAAGTCCTCTTTCCCAGAGAGATTGGCAAATACGTAGGAGCTTGCGTAGAGACAGGATACCAACACTGAAAGGAAACAAGCAGAGTACGAATGGAAGGTCAAGTCTGTTGCAAGACATTCCGTGTGACACATGAGAATAACTATTAGACTAATCGTATTAGTAGCCTGAGGCTTGGTGACATACGAGCTAGTTTGATCATCTAATAGCATAAACGGTAGGCGGTATGATCCCAGACCCTCTCCAGCGTTGTCGTGTTATACGGGAACCGGGCATGACGGCGCGAGAGGGTCTGGTAAGAGGCTAGTTTCAGTCCTCGAGATGGTAAGAGTGCGTGATGCATACGCTACAGGTTGCCCTTCTTGGAGGAGACAGGCGCCAAGACCCGTGGCTGAACAAGTTTCGTCACATCGTAAAATCGTAGAACTGGCGCAGTTGAAAGCATGTCTTTTATTTCATGAAATGCTTGGTCATGCTCGTATGTTCATGCCCAGAGCGCGTCCTCTCTAATTTGTTGTCCCAGCGGTAGAGTGATGTCCGACTCGTTTGGCACGAATGAGTTCAGGTACTTTATCATTCCGAGAAGTCACTGTAGTACGGCTCGATCAGTGGGATTGGGCATTTGAACTATAGCCTCAACTTTGTCTGTCGCCAGGTGAAGACCATCGCTAGCTATTTTGTGCCCCATGTATTTAATTTGTCGACTTTGTACTTTGTAAAGTTTAGGTAAATGTGATTATTTGTGATGTTGATGGTTAGTACATAATTGATGTTACCTTATAGATATTGAAACTGGAAGTAATAGACAACAACAAGATGAGCAAAGAACGAGTGAGTTTAGTTGTCTCACTGTTTGTGTTTTACTGTATGCATTGACAGTTGAGTAGTAGCATGTAGTGAATATGAGGATTGTCTACTGTAGCTATGAATCATATAATGTCTGAAATGGTGTAATTGAAACATCTCTTGTTCTATTTTCAGAAAGTGAATCTGCTGATTCAAGTGTGTCAACTCTAACATCTGGAGTTTGTCAACAGTCACAAATGTCTAATCTTGATGACGAGTTGAGTTCTCAGCTGTTAGTGAAAGTTGCTGGTGCAGTATCTCACAGATGGCAAGAATTCGGGGCCCGTCTTTCAGCAGATATGTTTCCTACAAAGAGAACGGACGTTATCACTGATAAATACAGAGAGCCATTTTTGCGCGCTCAAGCCATGTTAGAAGAATGGAGAGAGGCAATGGGCAGAAGAGCTACTTGTGACTTGATTGTTCAAACACTTTTGGAGATGGGTTTGAGGAAGGAGGCATGTGATATATTTGGTTATGATGTAGTAGAACTCATTATCCAAACAAATAATTAAGGTAATTATGTGTCACGTGACTTTGATTTAGGGACATATCTTTGTGTCAATATTTTTAATTCTTTTTTGGGAAGCGTGCTGTAAAGTATAGCTATGTGCTATCAATCGAATTGAACAATAATATCTGTAAACAATAGTTTATTGAGATTCTGTTCAACATGATATACGTTATTACTGGAATTGTATATTTTGTTTGCTGCATCAAATCAAGGAAAATCATTGAAAGCAAGACAGACAAAAACAGAAAACGCGTGCAATTTATGGCAGAATAATGTTAGCGAGTCCTATATTGCGTTATCACACATAAAAATGGCGTATTAATGAATGAATTGATTAAAATATTTACAACACTTTATGCTTGCGGTGCCATTTGGGATTCTAAGGTCAAGAAATGCTAGCGCGCGTTAGAAGTTAAGCTTGGCCAAAGCATGTTGTCGCCTGCAGATGGAGCACATTAATACAGCCAAGGTATAAAATCGTTTATCTAATAGTATTGTGTTAAATAAGCGTAGAAATCGTCGTTTTTTCTAGATTGATGACGTTCACTTGGAGAGCAAGTTCTCACACAAAAAACACACAAAGGCAGTCTTTACGTGACACCAACCCATCTTATCTTTCACAATCAAACCGTAGGAAGAGAAACATGGGTAAGAAGAGACGCGCAGTAAATCAAACTTTGTCACTATATATATATATATATATATATATATATATATATATATATATATATATATATATATATATATATATATATCTTAAAAATCGTTTTCGTGTCCGTGTCCGACTACAGATGAGTCTAGGAACGATTCGTGCAAGTGACCAAACGACGAACAAAACGCTTCATGAAGTTCCGTCACCCCATGCTTTTGTATTGTATACGTAGCTAGGATTGTGTGTACTTGACAACCAAGAAACACCTTCAAGAGTTGAATGCCACCTACACTCAACTATCACACGTCCCGCACTACAGTTAATTAAACTTACAATGTTACATTTTGCTTGTGATCACGTGGCTACGTTAATCACGTGGTTGTCACGTGCATGATAGCGCGGTCTTGTCTGGGCGCGCCTCGTTCACACGTCATCTCGATTTCTTCAATGTCATTATGAACAGGGAAGAGAACGTTCTTGCTTCACAGGACGAGTCGCAAGACCGACAGACTTATCCGGATGCTCACCACCATCATCATCCACAAGCTGTAGTGCTGAGACGTCTAGAACATAGACAAAGAAGGACAGAGGTGAGTAGTGATGCCATACAGGTTTTGACTGTTGTGAATTTAAAGAGAGATGCATAATAAATCAAAGTGTGGTACTACGTTGGGTTGCCAGCTATTGTAGATTGTATGAAGAATGATGCATTGAATACTTGGTACTGATCTTTTTGGGTAGGTGAGATGTGGGTGGTTTAGGGGTACAGTACACACGCACACACACACACACACACACACACACACACACACACACACACACACACACACACACACACACACACACACACACACACACACACACACACACACACACACACATGGACACACACACACACACACACACACACACACACACACACACACACACACACACTGATGAGTTTGTCAAATCAACAGATTTGTGACTCACAAATTTTTGATTTGTGAGGTTACAGACAGAACTTGATACATAGACACTTTCAACTTCCGAAATGCTGGAAAGTTTAGTACTTGACGTAACTCTGTATTCTCTTTCATCTCAGTTTGATAGTCCAGCTTGTTGATTTTAATTCAAATTTTTTGTTTCCAGCCTGCAGCTGCTGTCGTATCAGCCGAGTCTGTGTTTACAGTTGGTGATGACGAGGAGTTTCAACTGAACACTCAAGATGAAGCGTTTATTGTTCCAGCCTATCCTGAACATCGCAGTAATACAAGTGGAGTCTTGCCTCAACTTAGTGCACCTGAACAAGCAGCTGCTGCTCAAGAGTCAAACGTCACAGAGGAGGATCGCGAGAGGAGAGGCGAGGGTGATACAGGAGAGTCTGATGCAGGCACCGACAAAGACAGAGATGAGGCTCAAACGAGGGACATCAAAACAACAGCAGGTGATGGTAAGAAATTGTTATAAATTACACGCGCGCGCGCACGCACACACACACACACAATTTATGTATCTACTGCAGCAATTTATTTTGCACTCACACCTTTGTCACTGAATCTTTAATGTTGTTGCAGTCATTTTTTCATCGCCCGAGAGTAGTGCTGCATCGACTGTCATTGTTGGTCAAGAGTCACGCGTTCGCATTTCTCCTGGTGCTGCACGTGCCACCCACGCTGCCAGAAATGTCCGTGGAGGTAATACGATTATGTACCAGAATATTTCATTTTGGAATATTTTTTAGAATTACAACTATTTCTATACATAATGTATTAGAAGTATGCATGTTATAATACATTAGACTATTAGAGGTATGCGTGTTGTAATACATTAGATTATTAGACATATGCATGTTGTAATACATTAGACTATTAGAGGTATGCATGTTGTAATACATTAGAGTATTAGAGGTATGCATGTTATAATACATTAGACTATTAGAGGTATGCATATTGTAATACATTAGACTATTAGAGGTATGCATGTTGTAATACATTAGACTATTAGAGGTATGCATGTTGTAATAAATTAGACTATTAGAGGTATGCATGTTGTAATACATTAGACTATTAGAGGTATGCATGTTGTAATAAATTAGATTATTAGAGGTATGCATGTTGTAATACATTAGACTATTAGAAGTATGCGTGTTGTAATACATGAGACTATTAGAGGTATGTATGTTGTAATTAATGCATTAGACTATTAGAGGTATGCATGTTGTAATACATTAGACTATTAGAGGCATGCATGTTGTAATACATTAGACTACAGTACTGTATTGCAGTGCCATCTGCATGTCGACCAATACATTAATACATATTTTATCACCTAAACATTGTTTTCTCTATACAATTGTTAATGTGTGTTAGGCATTTATGATCAACATGACAGTGATACAAGCCTCAGCAGTGGAGGTATAACACCTTATCCACAAAGCACGACATCGTCTGCCCCGAGTTTAGCCAGCATGTTGCAGATGTCAGGCAGCTGCAGCAGTAGTAGCACCAGCAAAAGCTCAGGCAGGTAATTAAATAGGAAAGTACTGCACTTGTACATATCGTGATGACATTTTGTTACCTTGTGAGAGTGACTGAAGGGTATAGGTAGACACTTGCAAGTGATATGTGACACACTTTTTGTGTTTGACGTTTTGACATGCGTCATAGGTGTGGGTGAGGAGAGACTTGGGTTTAGTGTTGTGTAACTATGGGTAAATTTAATCTGAAACTAAAAGTGAAAGTGAATGTAAATTTACAACTGATAGTAAATCTAAACTCACACACAATGACACACACACACACACACACACACACACACACACACACACACACACACACACACACACACATGCACACACACACACACACACACACACACACACACACACACACACACACACACGCGCGCGCGAGTAATACACATAACTCAACATGTGCCTGCACATAACAGAGCACACAGCTCCTGCCTGCAAGGAAAATCAGTCTGAAAATGAGGCTGCTATATTTTGCTACTGATGTGTGTTCGTACATGGCAGGCTGCATGTCACATGTCAAGAACTCGGCATGAATTTTTTTTTTGTTTTTAAGTAAATCGTCGTTGGAGAAGACAGCTGAGAGGATGCAAGCTCAATCAGCAGGTACAACAAGAGGGTCAATGTCATCAAAGGTAAGGATTTGCTCATTTGTTTACTGATACAATTGTTGCTTTACTTTTGTCTGTTTGTGTTTATGTTTCTATCGGCTTGTGTTGATAGATTGTTAGTTTGTTTGTTGATTTGTTGTCAGTCTGTTTAGTGTGTCTGTCTGTCAATACATACGTTTCTCATAAGTGAGTTATAGCACCAAAACAATAGCTAATCTACGTGTCCATTACATCTAGTACATACATAAAAACTGGTTAAAACTACAATGCACACTATATACGCACTAAATACACATACACATTATGACTAGACAAAAGGGACCTATGGTCCCGGTCTCTAAATGTTTATGTCTTTCTGTCTGTTTGTCTGTCTATCTCTCTGTCTGTTTGTCTGTTTTTCTGTCTGGCTGGCTGGCTGTCTGTCTGCCGCAACAAGAGAAGAAAAACATGAAAAATATTCAGAAGAGCTTGTTCCAGGAGGATATGTATCAAGATGTGTTCCTCTTGTGATAGAACATTTCGGGAGGTGAGGCACAAAAGCAGAGTATTTTTTGCAGCATTTGTCACAACAGTCAGCAAATCCAGAAGCCAATTTCAATGCTTCCATGTTCATGTCGTATTGGAGAAAAAGATTTTCTACAATTCTGCAAAGATACAATGCCAAAGTTATCCTTAGAAAACTTTCAAAACTGTCACCTAATTAATCATGGTGATTTAGATAGATTATTTGATTTTGACATTCAAAGTCAAGTCCATTAGTTAATGACTTTGTTGTTTGCAAGGACTGATTTGTATTTATAACATCCTAGCATATGTACAAGTAGAATCTGTATGAGAATAGATTTATCTGTCTGTCTGTCTGTCTGTCTGTCTATCTGCCTGTCTGTCTGTCTGTCTGTCTGTCTGTCTGTCTGTCTGTCTGTCTGTCTGTCTGTATATCTTTCTGGTTTGTCTGCTTGGTTGTTACTCTATTTTCCATTGGTTTGTAGTCTGTAACTTGTGTTCATAGCTACTTGTGCATGCATGTTTGTCACCTTTCCAAGTATGAGTTTATGTTATTGTAGTTGTAGGTATGTTTTACTTCATTTATGCATTAGCTTGTATAATCATAATTCTTATCTTTGTAGTTCTTTCAGACAGCGACTGAACGAACGGATATTTATGATTTACAGTCATCCGGCAGTTAGTTTGCTTATTTCTTTGTTTACTGTGGAGTCTGCGAGTGGGCGTTCTGTTTCAGAATCGTCGTGCAAAGTGTTTCAGAGCTTGCAGCCATCCCAAGAATTTGAGCAGCAGAAGATAGAGTATGTTTGTTTG
>NC_085092.1:6401465-6416465 GCF_963422355.1 Corticium candelabrum | reverse complement strand
GTAAATTTTGAAAAGAATTTTACTCGAAAAACATTGGAAGCAGTACAGTACATACAGTAGGATGTCACTTATATGAACACCATACAATAGGATGTCACTTGTTTGAACACCAGTTAACCGAACACGTCGGTCTAAACGGCCGGTGCCTTAGACTCACTCTAGCTTTGTGCACACAAAACGGTAATGCACATGAGCATCAGAGTACACGTGTAGTTCTCATCCGTGATATTGCAAAGTCGAAACCCAAAAAGGCACAGAAGAAGAAGCTAAAACAAGTCGTTTGTTGATTTTGTCTCTTGGTGTGGTAAGTAGTGCTACGTAACAATAATAGTACATGTATTAAGTTACTGTATTAAGTTAGTGATCCTTGGAGTCCCAGATTCTGTATGTGGGTGTGTCAAGTAGGCGTTAGTTATCTTGACTATTCAGAGTTATGAATGGGTCAGAGAACGGAAGTGTTCGGCTAAGAGACATCCTACCGTATACATGCATGTATACATACATGCGCAGGCAGTGTGGAAAATAGGGAATTATTTGGCTCAGACAGTCTGAGTCTAGGTAGGACATTCATGTGTTGTTACATGTCCAATTAAATGCCTCCTCTACTGCAGCCGTTTTGCATGTCATTTCTTGCAACTAACTTCCAAGGGAGAAATGGTGTTAAAGGCAGCTGAGGTTTCCTCTGGATAAGCATGCTAGGAGGCACCTAAGTTCATGAAATTAGCAGTTACACCACTGGAAAGACCGTCACATGCTAAGAGACAAGGTTTACACTATCATATATGCGTACAGGTGGATGTTTTGTCCAAACACATCCCAACACTGGTGCAGTATTTGGCTAGACAAGCAACACATTTGGTGGGACATTGTCCTATGTCCTACCATTATTTTTCACACTGCTGACAGGCATATATACACAAGAGATTATTACTACAGTAGGACACCACTTATCTGACGGGCATGGGACCAAAAGGACGTCGGATAACTGAAAACGTCAGATAACTGATGCATTTTGAAAAATGACTGCAGAATACTTAAAGAAGCTCAACAACCAGCTCACAAATTTCAAGTTTGTCTTCAATCGTTAATACAACTCTCTTCCTCTTTCGTGGTTTGCTAGCCATCATTTGACGACACGTGGATCACGGATACAGTACAGTATGCACAGGAATCGTATATCCTAGCGTACGCACAGCCTTGCAGTTCAGACAAGCCATGCACCGTCGGATAACACGTGCTGTCGGATAACTGGGTGTTGGATAAGTGGTGTCCTACTGTAACAAGTTACTATGACTGACCAGAAGGCGATGAATTGCGAACGTCACTGTATACGTAAAGTGATTGTAATATCTGTTGTTGTTTCTATTACAGATGTGTTTGGTTTACCCACTGCTAGTAGGTATGATGGCATGTGTCATACTCAATCGTTTAGTAATATTTTAATTAAATTAGTTTTAATCTGTTTTTCTATTGTAATAGCATAGACACAGAAACGACAGAACCTGCAGCTCCAAAGGCTGTCAAAAAGGTTTCAAAGTTATTATTATTATATTGTGTTTGTTCGGTTAATAACTTATGTCTATTGCGTGTCTGTCTGCGTTACTTGTTCTTCTGTTTGATCGGCCAGTTTCCTCGTCTGTGTGTCTGTTTGTCTGTCATGTGTGTGTCCATTCTTGTGCTGGTCTGTTTTGTTGTTTGCCTTTTTGTTTATCAGTATGTCTGTTTGTTTGCCTGCTTGTTTATCAGTTTGTCTCTTTGTTTATCAGTTTGTCCATTTGTTTATCAGTTTGTTCATTTGTTTATCAGTTTGTCTATTTGTTTATCAGTTTGTTCATTTGTTCATCAGTTTGTTCATTTGTTTATCAGTTTGTCTGTTTGTTCATCAGTTTGTCTGTTTCTTCATCAGTTTGTCTGTTTGTTTGTCTGTTTGTTTATCAGTTTGTCTGTTTGTTTGTCTGTTTGTTTATCAGTTTGTCTGTTTGTTTGTCTGTTTGTTTATCAGTTTGTCTGTTTGTTTATCAGTTTGTCTGTTTGTTTATCAGTTTGTCTGTTTGTTTGCCTGCTTTTTTTATCAGTTTGTCTCTTTGTTCATCAGTTTGTCTCTTTGTTTATCAGTTTGTCCATTTGTTCATCAGTTTATCTGTTTGTTTATCAGTCTGTCTCTTTGTTTATCAGTTTACTTTCTCTAGGTTCGTATCACTAGGCGAGTAATTACAGAGCACATAGAAGATCGCTTCATAGCAGAAGATGGATCAGTAGTGTTTGTCGAACACAGCGAGGTTTTCATTCTTTACTTTGTCTATTTAGTTACGTGTAACTGTTCTATGTCTGTGTGTTTGTTATTTCAGCTAAGACACGAGCCTACGTATTTGCAGCAAGAGGAGCAGCTTAGAGAACAAATGGAAGTGCCAACAGAGCAGCAGGGCAAAGAAGGTGCTCAACGAACAAGGGCTAGGAAGAGATTACGGTCAATGGCAAGAGTGGGCCTTGCAGCATCGAAGGTGTGAAAGAATGTTGTTGAATAGTGAAATGGGTGATGGAAGATTAAGTAGCCAGTTGAATTACAGACAAACAGATACAGACAGACAGACAGACAGACAGACACATAGACAGACAGGCAGACAGACAGACAGAAACACACAGAGACAGACAGACAGACAGACAGACGGACAAACAGGCAGGCAGGCAGGCAAACAGACCGACAGACAGACAGACAGACAGATGGATGGATAAGTGGATAGGCAATCATTGTGTATGTTCAATTATGTTTCTGTTTTAGTCTTCTAGTTCTACTTCTGGCGAGAAAGACACCATAAGAAGAAAGCCACCTCGACGCCAAAAACTCCTAGACTCTCCTGTTGCCACTTCTAAGCCTTTACCAAAGAAGAGATTGGTAACACAAATGTGATGATATATATGTGTGGGTGTGCAGTCAATATTGTGGCACCTAATAGGTTGAAGTTGCTACAAGACGTTCACCCAGGAGAGCAAGAGCGAACTTACAGACTGGAACAAGAGTATTTGCCAAGTGGTTGGATCATTCTTACTATTCTGGGCAAATACAAGAATTACTTCCACGAGGAAGGTAGAATGTCTTGCGTAGCAGGTTATGTGTTGCTAATGTCTAAGAGATGCATCGTTCCAATACAATAGTCTAATGTATTATACAGTAGTCTAGTGTATTGTGAGATGCGTTCCTCCAATACAATAATCTATTGTATTGTGAGATGCATCCCTCCAATACAATAGTCTAGTGTATTGTGAGATGCATCCCTCCAATACAATAGTCTAATGTATTGTGAGGTGCATCCCTCCAACACAATAGTCTAGTGTATTGTGAGATGCATCCCTCCAATACAATAGTCTAGTGTATTGTGAGATGCATCCCTCCAATACAATGGTCTAGTGTATTGTGCGATGCATCCCTCCAATACAATAATCTAGTGTATTGTGAGATGCATCCCTCCAATACAATAGTCTAGTGTATGACAGCTGAATTCCAAAACAAGCAATGCCCAGACATTTTCATGAGGGCAAGACATTATTAGAAATTATAATAACACACCCTTGGGTACAAAGTAGCATCTCAGGGAGCAGCACTACGGCAGGATTTGCAGCAGTGGAAAAAGAAAAACAAAAGGACAAGAAGAACAGAGAAACTGCCAAGTCCCTAGGACACATCTTTCGGCCAATCGCAATTGAGGTTTTTGGACCCTGGGGCCTCAAGAGTGAAGAGCTACTGACAGAAACGAGCAAAATGGCGCCCATGCAATTGGACATGCCAGCGGGGCAATTCAAAGCACAGTGGTCACGTCATTTGTCGGTGACACTTCAACGACTACATTCGGACATGATCAATAATCAGGCATTGACAATCGTTGGCAAGAAGGAGCTTGGTACCAGTGTGCCAGCTAACCTTGCCAAATGCCAATTTGGTTTTGACTTTTCCTAAATTGATGTTCTTGTGTGTGTGTGTGTGTGTGTGTGTGTGTGCTTGGTTGCATTGTAGTTTGCATTTTAGTTTGTGTCGTAGTTTACTTGTAATTTGCCTTGTGCTTTTGATGACAGTTCTGGAAAATATGTATTGTGATATGCATCTCTCTAATACAATAATCTCTTATCACTTCTTGTTAGGTTTAATGTTCAGTTTGACGATGGTGATTGTCGTGAAATTAGTGCTAGTGATATCATCAGTCTGGTAACCTTTGAAGCACTCTGCTTGTCATTTCTCATCTCAAACGTTTTCGTTCGTCAACAGGATTCATTGCCTATTGGCTCATCAGTTCTTGTTTTGTACAAACCTCTACAATATGAGAATGGTAATTTCTATGACAAATTATAGTCATTATGTGTAATGAATTTCTTTTATGTTCTAGCTGTTGTGGAAGGCTATTGTACAGTGAAGGGAGAGCCAGGCTACGTAGTGAGACGGAGTGGCAGAATGGAAAAATACCCTCGAAGTCAAGTGATTTTGTCATCAGATCAGGCGTCTGTGTTGTACAGCAGCTCAAGCTCTAGTCCACCAAGAGGTTGATAGTTAATTAATTAACGAAGTATTGGATGAGAATAATGGCATTTGAATTGTAGACACATCATGATTGGTTAATTGATGCATCGTGCTTGCTATTACGCTATTGGTCTTTGCTCCTTTGTGAGCTTAGTTGCTAGTTTCTTAACCAAATGTGTGTGTGTGTGTGTGTGTGTGTGTGTGTGTGTGTGTGTGTGTGTGTGTGTGTGTGTGTGTGTGTGTGTGTGTGTGTGTGTGTGTGTGTGGTGTGTGTGTGTGTGTGTGTGTGTGTGTGTGTGTGGTGTGTGTGTGTGTGTGTGTGTGTGTGAGCTGTTATTCTAACTTTCTTCCAACATCTTGATTGTAAGCATTTGTGTTTTATCTTCATTTGCTTCATTTCAGGGCCTCGAGACACAGACAGCAGTGACACATCTCCAAAGTTTCGAAGGGTTGCCACCAGCACTGCTAGACAGACCTCCATGTCATCTGCTACATCAAGCAGGAAAGACAACAAACAAGACAGCAAGCATGCATCCGAAAGTCCCCGTAACGCCACATCCTCAGGCAAACAAAAATCTACTGGAAAATCAGGTACTCACTCACTTAGTTAATAGCTGCTGTGGCAGTCAAACTGATGGTGATTTTGTTAGTGACGTTTGTCAATGAGAAGGCAACAAGAGGAGCTTCTGTTCGAGGCGTATCATCGACTGCCGCGATTTTTCGAGATTGGCTGTTTGTTGTTACTCGTGGAGACCAGCAGAAAGGTAGAATTGGATATTGTATTAGGCAACTTGCATTGTGTTGTGACAATTGAATCAACGGAAATGTAAGTGTACAGTAGTAGCTGGCATGTTCAGAGAGCATCCCTCTAATACATTAGTCGTACAGTGTGATATTGACTACGTGTGTCTTTGACTAACAACAGCAACTGTGTGGTATGTGGTAGGTACGGGATGCACTTCAGACATAGCGTTTGATAAAGAGCAGTTGACAGAGCAGATTACTGAATTCGGTGGTCAAATTATTGATGATCTCAGTGAAGTATGTACTCGTTATTAGTGTTTTGTTTGCTTATTTTAGGATTTCTACCTACTGTGTTTGTTGGTTTTGTTTAATCCATTTGTTGTTGTTGTTGTTGTTGTTGTTGTTGTGTGTGTGTTTCAGTTTGTTTGTTTGTTTGTCTGCCTGTTTTCTTTGTTTATTTGAAGGTTGTATAGTATCTTGTTTTTAGTTCCTTCTGTACTTATTTTTTGTAGATCAAGGACTTTTCTCAATGTTTTGTGATTGCCAGTGGCCCGTGTCGAACCATAAAGTATCTCCAGGCATTGGCTTGCGGAGTCCCTTGCGTATCACACACATTCATTCACGATTCTATTGAACAGGTATACACACTCATATGACTACCCACTATTAGTAAAGTCAATGAAACA
This sequence comes from Corticium candelabrum, assembly GCF_963422355.1. Classification (NCBI taxonomy): domain Eukaryota; kingdom Metazoa; phylum Porifera; class Homoscleromorpha; order Homosclerophorida; family Plakinidae; genus Corticium; species Corticium candelabrum. Next base: position 6,410,528 of record NC_085092.1, on the reverse strand, counting down.
CAAGACAATGACAATGAATATACATAACTAGTGTAGAAAGACAACGAAACAGATGATGTTTACTACAACATTAGTATGTCATAGGGTCGGCTTCTCAACCACAAACGGTATCTACTTCCTGCAGGATTTTCCTATGAACTAAACAGGAATGTTAACTGGTGAGTAATTCCGACATCTCTCGTGCATCCAGTTGTAGCAGTTATTGATATCAACTTACAGTGTTGAACGAATGAAGCGGGCGACATCGGACATTCTTGAAAACGAGAGAATCATTGTTGACGGCGACCCTGAGTTTAGAGTAAAATATTTGTCTGCTTGATTGATTGATAATCAGTAGTATAGCTGTTGCTGTTATGTAGACCGACTGGAGCAAGATACTGACAATGTGCGGAGCCAGAGTCAGACAGAAACTGCCAAGGAAATCAGTTTTATTGAACGGTAAGCTGACTGTGTAACTCAATCATGACTTTATCTCGTCACCATGATTGCCTATTACTTTGCCAGTCAGTTGAACGGTTTGAATTTAATTAAATTATTTAATTAAATTTAAAATTATTTAGTTTAGTGTATGCTTGCATCACTCCATCTGAGATGCTAGCCATGACAACACTGGGATGGTTTCAAATGGTTGAAAGAGATGGTAAATTATTAGATCAAGACCATATGGCTTGGAGTGCTACGCCCATTGACTTAGTTTTAACTTTTTATGGGCGTGGTTTGTTATAAGGAGTGAAGCTTGTTAGCAAGATTGTGCATGTTTCAGTGCATGAACATGATGATATGGTAGACGATTGAATCATCTGTAGCTTCAATTGTGATTGACATTCGCACAAAGTCTCAAACAAGTTGTTTGTGGTATACTGTAATAGTGGTGGGTGGTGGGACTAAAGTATGCTCAATATTTTATGTCGTAATTATGTTGAGAATCGACTGTTAATTTGAATAGAAAATGATCAAGATCGGGAATCAAATTGGTGCGATTGTGTCGTCTCCAGTGGTCGGCCGTCGGCGAGTTTGCAACGACGGGCAGGTTTTTTTGGCATTCCGATTGTGTCTGTAAACTGGGCAACTCAATGTGTTATCAATGGCCAAAAGATGGATTTTAATGGCGACGAGCGGTATCATTACGAGTACAAAGAGACATGATAAATTGTGAGTTAAGATGCGTTTTATGTGAAAGAGTTTGTACATGCTGATTAGCTTTACATCTGGGTATTTATAGAAATTTTATTGTTAAAGTATTGTAACGTGCGATAAATTGAGTATTTTTACACAAGTAGAGGTGACGTGATGTAGCGAGTAGTACTATACAGCAATATATTTACTTGACATATACTAAACAGTATGAAGACTAGTTTGTGTCACTTGTTGTGTGAGAGTTCTGCGTCATCCTGTTTGTTGACTACAGTTGCTAACATACGGGAAATTGCAGAATTTGTCACATGGGGCAACTATTACAAGACTTGATCATGTAGCTAGAGTCGACATTACAGAGTATATTTGTTTTGATGTCATACGTTTTTCATTGCATCTTGTGTTTGCTTGTTTGTATGTATTCTGATCTGATGGCATGTGTATCAATTAAAATTATTGGTTTTGAGCAAAATTTAAATCAAAGAAGTGATAATTTATGGGTTTGTATAATATTGTGTCTTTTGTTGTACTACCAGAGAACACAGTGAGTGTGCCACTTCATTGATTAGCAAGTATAGACTAAACTGCATGTTTTCATTATTTTTTTTATCATTTTTAACTTGGTACTTCTCAAAAGGAGACTTTATTTGGTCATTGTTGATAAAGCTAGTAAAGGTGTAGCTTCATTCCCAGACCCTCACGCTAGCACATGTGCGAGAGAGTCTGGGGACGAGGCTAACTAAGGTGTGGTATTGAGAGCATTATGAACCAACAGGCTTGTTTGGTCATCATGTCTCTAGTTACGTCTCTAATGCATCAACTCAGCAATGCTGTTTGATGTGTTTGCTTCGAGTGAATGTTTTTGTGATTTTGGTTTGGGCAGAGTGATACCGAGGGACGGATTGATGCAAGTCCGTTCCAACAATAGGTGCAGTGTGGGAATTGTGAGTGAGGATTTTGTCAGGCTGTCTAGTGGGAAATGTAGGAAATTGAATTAGCGTAACTACTTCAATGACGTCTGCTAAACACAATGTAAACACTCATTTAGAAGCTTGCGTTGGCATTCTAGAATAGCTACAGAAATGCTACTGACAAAAGTAGGCGCGTCTGCCTCCTCAAGCTCTGAATTGAGTTCGCTTGTGACTGTGGAGATGGACCCAACAACTAATTGGCTGTCTAATGGGTTGTAAGGAATGCAACTGAGGTGATGAAATCTACTCTGTAGGTAGAATAGGATGGGACATGTCAGACTGGGATGGAGTCTCCATATGTAATATTCCGGAAGCTGCTTGTTCTAATGTATTTGAGCATTATTCTGACTGTTAGAATACACCAGTGTCTCCACCTCCTCACGTGAGTTTGGGAGGTATTCCATGTTTGTAAGTGCCCGGGATACCAAGATCTGGTAATTTTCCCACACTGCACCTATTGTTGGAATGGACTTAACTATTGAATTTGTCAACAATATATGGTATGGTGGATTTCATTCTTTGTGTGACATTACATAGCATGGATCTGACCATCCATACTGTACTCAACACTAACTACTTAAATGGACTCACATGCTTAGGCAAAAGTAAGAGATCCAATGTCCCAGCTTTGCTGATTCAGTTGGTCCTCTTCTCTTCTTGTGCAGACGACAGGCAGAGAACGGTCTCTGTACAACGAGAGACCTTTCGACGAGTTTGGATAAACAGAAATACTAGAAGGAAAATGATCAGCAGCAGCAGCAGTATGGTAGTCGAGAATAGTCCAACAATTGCAGGATCATATACGTCATCGTGTGATCGAATTCTGGTCTCATTGATCAACATTCGAGTTACTGGATTGATCTGCTTCTGGTTGTGCTGCTGCTGCTCCCTCTGCTGCTGCTCCTTCTGCTGCTGCTCCTTCTGCTGCTGCTCCTTCTGCTGCTGCTCCTTCTGCTGCTGCTTCTTCTTCTGCTGCTGCTTGTGCTGTTGCTGCCTGCGGTGGTGGTTGTGCTGTTGTAGAGTCACCTCGTGGTTTATCCGACCGGAAATGGATCTAGACTCATCAAAAGAGCAGACGGTGCCGTCGAGTCGAGCGTCCGATCTGCACGCCGTACAGTTTGAAGATCCCGACGCGAAGCACGCGCTACACAACGGATGACAAGCCGTACAATCGCCCGTCGCTCCGTCTCCGTACATTCCCGGCGCGCACGTCGCAACGCAGACAACACGACGTCCCTCCGACACAAACCGACGGAACAAACCCAACGGACACGACGGCAGACACCGATCGGAATAGAGAGCCCACTCGCCGTCGCACCTCGTACAGCGAGCCGGACCAGGACCGAAACAAGAGAGACAAGACGAATGGCATCGGTCGCAAGTCCACCTGTTGGCATTCCTATAGTAGCCGTCCGGACAGTCGATGGAGCATCGGGATCCGTGCAGGTAGTAGCGACGAGAACAGCGAACGCATTTGGTCTGTGCATGTGCAGCACTCCGACACTCTTCGCATCGACGTCGACAAGGCGGACACTGTTGTGCGCATTGTGTACACACATCTGAGCCGTTGCAGCGACGAAAGGCGGCGTCACACTGCAGACAACGCAGGCGGACGTTTGTCTGTGCGTTTGTTTGTTGCGTGAAGTGACCGAGAGGACACTCGGACACGCATTTTGTCTCGTACAGAGAGTATGGTGTCTTACAGCTGGTACAGACCGTCGGGTTGCGGCATTGCGCGCATCTCCGCGGACACTTCGCGCACCGACGCGTTCGACTGTCGGCATAGTAGCCGTCTCTGCAGCGGCGCACGCACGCTAAGCTGCGAGGCATGTTAACCTCCCGGAACGTTCCCGACGGACACTCGGAGTCGTCGAGCTGCTGAGACGCGACGGAATCGCGGAAACAGAGCGAGCCGTCGTGTCCGCAGTACTTACACACTCTGCCTTTACTCGATTTCGTCATCTCGTATCCTTGCGGGCAGCTGAAGAGGCACGTGCTGTCGAGCATGTAGTATCTCGATTTGCAGCTCGTGCACGCGTCGTGGCTTTCGTTGCGACACGACGAGCATAGCGCATTACACTGTCCACACCGTGACGACAGTCGGTCGAGGTAGTAGCCCTCGAACGCCTCACAATCCGCCACACAAATGACACCATTGTTGTGCTCGAGGGTCAAAGGGTGGAGATTAGAGGGACAGGCGTCGTGGCAGCGTCTCTGATGGAGGACTTCTGGATGGAAACAGCTCAGGCAGTCGGTGTTGGCGGGTCCGTCGCAACTTGAGCAGTTTGTGGAGCATGGAAAGCAAGTCTTCTTTTCCTTGTGGAGGTAGTAGGAGGTCCAACAGTGAAGGACACACTGTCGGTAGTGCGTGTGCCTTGCCTGTTTGTAATCAAGCATGTTCCATCCGTCTTTACATTTATGACAGTAACGTTTTGATTTACAACGCGTGCATCCGGTCGGACACTTTTTACACACGAAGGGTCCGTTCTGTGTCGACGAGCGTGCGCGGTAGCGTCCGCGCGGGCAGGTGGACGAGCAAGTCGCGTTGCGTCCGTTTGTCGTAAAGAGGGAGTAGAGATGAGGCGGACACGTCGCCACGCATGTGTAATTGTCGCCTTTGGTGGCGATTTTGAAGTGAAGACAGCCGTAGCAGTCATCAGGCCCAGACCCGAAGCACCCGGATAAACATTCGGAATGACACGTGGTGGCGTTATCCGGGGATTCCTTTGTTCCGTAGAGACTCAGATTCCAGCGTTTTAACGTGATTTTGTTGCCTCTTTTCTTGGCTATAATTTCGAGGGTCCATTCGCCCGTCGGGTCTTCGCCCCAGTGGAATACGGTCATGAACGGCCAGTTGGTGAATCCGTCGTTGCTGTCGTCGCGAGCGCGATGACGGAGGAGTCGCGACGTCGTGCGTTGCGGAGAGGTGAGGTGGATGGTGACGTCACCACGGAAAGACGCAGACAGAGTGATGCGCGCCACGACGTGTTCTAAGCTGCGGACTTCGTTGGGGGTTCCACGACATCCGCTCGTTTTCAGATGTATCCTAATCCGGTCACCGTTGGTCCTAATCCGGGCACCGACCGTTCGACTTCTAGCAAACACACACAGTTTGTCACGTGTTCACGCTCTTATGTAATAGTTAGATCATGGTTGTAGGGATCTATCAATGTTAGTTACCCCAAGCCAGAAGGCTTATCAAGTAATAAGCCCGAGTGGCTAGGATCACTAACATTGATAGATCCCATTACAAACCATGCTCTATAATATGTCACGTGACCGATAGATGTAGTGTGATTGGTGAATTTAATCTGTTGGCAATTTTGAATCTGTCATTGACTGAATGGAGAATGACCGTGATTTCCAACTTGTGACACTTGGTCCTCAAGAGCAGCTAGAATGGTCTTCTATCAAACCACAGGTCTCTAACATAGCGCAGGTCTCTGGTCTCTATCATGTATAGACGACCTCACATTGACCAATCAGTGTTCTTAAAGTCACGTGACATATTCTAATTGCCGTTTTATCTTACCGAGGTCTAGACGCGTTGTAGCTCTCGACGCATGCGTGTTGCTCTGGCACTTGTTTCCAGTTCTTGGCGACCTCGACGACGGCCTCCGCGTCTAGGACTCCGTACCCGAAAACGTGACTTACATACCGTCCGGCTGCGTTTACCGTCCAGTCTTCATGATTGTGATCGATGATTTTCGCAGTGCGCACTATGATATGCTGCACGTCTCTCCAACTCAACAACGGACTATAGAAACACGACACATGACACTCCCCGCGGGGGCCCCCGGATAATCAAGTATTCGTACTTTGCTTGTAAAGCCAATGCTATGATTCCGGAAGCGAGAGAAGCCGCCGCTGACGTCGCGGAGATCTCACCGCACGTGCCGTTGGCACTAGTCGAAAACTGTCAGGAGAAAGAGTTATTAACCTTTATAGAGAACAATAGAAGCGGCTAGGGGCGGAGAAAGTCGGTAACGCACGTTAGGGTTCACATGTTATATTCAAGCCATAGCCTCGATCTCCCAGACCTTGTAGCGCCAATTAAAATTTTTAATTAGCACAAACGGGTCTGGGAGGCCGAGGCTATGTTGAGAGTGACCTTGAATGGTCTCTGTCGCTAGCCGTACATTGTTATTGTTTACTCTGTTAATAGTAATAAAAACTGAGCTTACAATTCCAGGTCTGTAGTCTAACTCGTTGTGTGGGTCATCTCCACTGTAGGTGGCTGCTAGGATGGCCGAGCAGTGCTCCGTGTAGCTCGGCTTCGTCCCGTTTCCCGACACGACAGTGATGGAAATCGTGTAGATGCTGTTCTGGTAGCCGTCGCAGTTGCAGTCGTCGAAGCTGCCGCCATTCCCGGCACTGAAAACGTAAATAGCTCCCAACCCGTCTCTTCCCTGTATTCATATAAATTAGTCTCTAGGCCACAGTAGACTTAATTAATTAATTATCTAGGGGTGCAGTACTTTTACTTAACTTAATTAATCAAGCTAATCATAAATGGATTAGCTAATCCAGCTCATCCAGCCGATACGAGGATTAGAGCTAATCCTTCTATTAGTCTGGATTAGCTGGACTAGGTAAAAGAAATCCACCCTAGGTTCTCATCTTCCGGACGTCCTGTTCTCAGTACCAATTATTACTAACTTTAGTAAGCACTAAAACTAGAGTGTTTGTGCTAGAAAAAGTAAATCTAATTGAGCAGATTGCAGCCGAAAAACTCACTGCAGCAGAGTTCCCGTATCTAGTTGCCCGAACGCATATCGACTGTACTGTACAAGTCGACGAGGCTCAGTCGGTCAGGAACAATACACGCAAACGAGTTCAGAATTCGACATTCCAAACGTATTTGAGCGATAAGACACTCAATTACACATACTGGCCTCGAAGTCCCAGACCTTCACGCATAGGGAGGATGCTTGCTCAGCGCGGGAGATGAGAAGGTAGTAATTAAGTTTATGTGGCCTTAATTATTCGCAAGCGACACTGAGTGCTGTGTTTACTTCTGTAGTTCCTTTCTCTAGCGTTTTTCTCGTTCGCCTCCCTGGTCCGCCCAGTGTGCGTCCGTTACTCGGAATCGCCCAGCTGCAGCTGTAAATATCTACTTTGCTGCGCCCGAACGACAATGCGGCGGCGCCCTTGACGTCCGTAAACGAATCAAGTGGCAATCGAACACCTGCAATCAAGCACAAGATCAGTGATTCACTCTGTACCTGCACCACAGGTCTCACCGCCCAGGGATGCGTCATAGGCCACGCCCACGCCGCAGACTGAGTTCTTTGAGGCGGCAATTGCGCCTGCCACCAGTGTGCCGTGCCTATATATAACAACAATCAGACACATGAGTTGGGTAGATGTAGAGAGATTGGATATTGTTATTGGGTTACGTTGGTTGGAATGAGTCTGGGTCAGGAAAAGGGTCCCGATCTTCATCGACGTAGTCATAACTGATGTCTGCTTTCTAGACATAAACGTCACAAATATTAATGTCGTGCTATTAGTGGTATGTTAACACGGATTACGTAGTTAGCCTTGAGATCGGGGTGATCATGATAGATACCTAGAGACACGACACACAAACACCAATATGTAAACACGTGTAGTGCCACGTGGTCAATTAGTCTCACTTAGCCAGACACTCTGCTGCTATCATACCGGGTGGGAAAGGGTCTGGTCAACTTCCTTTGACGTTGCTGCATTACTGTACCCTCAACGTAATAGGTGAACTAGACACCGATACAAACAAAGTCTGGTATCTAGTTCACCAATTATCCAAGCAGCAGGCAACATAGCATTTCTCACTCCCCCCCGGGTAGTATGACGTCGGGAGAGTGTCTGTCGATGTGGTGCCTTCTAATGATTGAAGGAACTCACCGGTGTCAAGAACGGCTATGACTACACCTTTTCCTGTAAGGCCTTGCTTCCACACTGGGAGTACGTTAATGTCCAGACCCTTTGGACCACCCGCCTGGCCCTTGTTTACCTACAAAAAGCATCAAACAGGTGGTCACGATTGATGGCAACTTTGTACGAAAACGATGATACCAAATGCCATTGCTTGTGGAAGTATGGATCTCTGGGTGTTTGAAATCCAGTAAATTCTATTTCCTGTAAGATTTGCTGCTCGGCCTGTACAACCTTTCACAGAGTAAGATAAACATTAAACTGTTGAATACACGTCCATTGAGTCCGTTTTGTAGCTACTGTGTTGGTGGACAGTTTGTCTTAGTCAACGCCTTGCTATACCTGAGGCTCATCGAGCAGCCTGTTTGTTACCATTTCGGCATGTTGTGTTGACACAACACTCTGATTGGATTGTAGAAGTCGATAGCAGCCATCTAACCCTTCAATCTACACACAAAAAGACTGATCAGTTACATCACGAAATATCGAAGGTGTAAGCACCACCTTTCCAAAATTCACAAATCCATGCCTCAGAGCAATGTCATCGACTTGATGTTGTTCACCTGATATTTCAAGTGCCCACTGATTTGTATACAACACACCAGCTGAGTTTGATATTGAACAGAACACAAAGGCAAGGAGTCTGATTCTGCACGAATGTCTGAGCAGACGATCCATCGGACGGTTCGAAGAGACTGGGGACGTGGAGGAGCAACCACGAAATTAATGTGTCTGATTGGACGGGTTAACTTTGGAATATTGCTTGACTGCCTTAAACATTGTAAGAATATAAGGATTAGATGTTAAGTGTTTGATTCAATACGCAACTGATGTGGACCGTCTACTGCCTATAACGATATTGCCATTTTGCACCAACATATTGTTATGAGGGTGATATTGTCATTTAGATAATGGTATTCGTGCTGTACAACGTATTCGCATTTGTCAAGCTTGTCGACAAGTTGGCAATCCAATTTGGTATGCTCTGTATGGGTTCGATCGTGTATGGTTTCAGAGTGAAGTAGAGTGGTGTGTGTGTGTG
>NC_085092.1:6383265-6401265 GCF_963422355.1 Corticium candelabrum | reverse complement strand
CGTTGTCGTTCTGTCCTTCACAGCTCGGCAACGAGTCTAACAACTGGAGTCTCTCTCTTTCGTAGCTTGGCAACAATTCTAATAACTGCAGTCTCTGACATTGTGGCAGTTTCAGAAAGTTGTCTTTCGTTACCAAGTGCTAGAATGAATAAACAAATAGCACACGAAGAAATCAAGCAAGCAAAAATTTTGTTATTTGTTTTGGAATCAGGTACATCCTTACGTACGTCTGAGAGCTGCATCTGTCCAATACAATAATCTAATGTATTGTGAGATGCATCCCTCTAATACAATAGTCTAGTGTATTGTGATATGCATCCCTCCAATGCAATAGTCTACTATAGTATTTTGCGTTCAATTATCCAATTCAGGCATTCAATTATCCGATATTCTGTCATAGAAGTACCAAATTTATTAATAGAAATAATTATTTCTGATACGTAAAGTCAAAACCGCGCACATTTCTTTCATGACGTCTTTCTATGATGCTCACTCACGTTTCAGCTGAACAATAAATAGGCGGAAAGGTGGAAAGGCAAAGTTGTGAAATTCAAGCTCTTTGATAGTTATAGCTAAACACCCGCAGACGACGCATGATGGACTGTTGCATGGTATCACGCAGGACGCACGGCTTACAAAGTATGCAGATTACACCACGATTGACAGAACAAGGTGTTGTTGTAGGCTTCCTAGATATGTAAATTTAGTTTGCTCCCAACAGCTTAGTTAAACCTCCGCAGGGACACCAAGATTAGTGCAAAGGAAATTATTGTACAACACACGCTAAAAACTCACGCTAAAGTCAAGATTAATTACAAATTATTGCGTCTAGACAGCTGATAAATGATGATATTTGAGCAACTGCCCAACCACAGACTATGTAAGTTATTTAGTTTTTCAAGATATTGTACAGCCGTAAGCAATGGATAATTCAACGCCTGAATCGGATAATTGAACACAAAATACTATCGCGAGATGCATCCCTCCAATACAATAGTCTAATGTATCGTGAGATGCATCCCTCCAATACAATAGTCTAACGTCTTGTGAGATGCATCCCTCCAATACAATAGTCTAGTGTATTGTGAGATGCAACTTTGCAACTACGTAAAGAGAGGGGTAATTGCTTGTCAATGCAATGACACAACATATTCCTACCCTTATATCCAGATGTACAAATAGAGAATTCGGTGAGTTAAGATCTAATTTGAATGACCCACGTTGTAGCTTCTTCGATGACTTTCCACTTGATTCTGAAAAACCAAACTCTCATGAAAAACACGGAATCATGTTGAAAGCAACTACCTGATAAGCATCTTTGTCTCATACCATCTGGTGCCTTCGCCTAACACAGAGTTTCATACACATTAGTCAGATAGACGGACAGACAGACAGAAAGACAGACAGACACACAGACAGACAGACAGAGAGACAGGCAGACAGAGAGACAGACAGAGAGACAACCACACAGAGAGACAGCTAGACAGAGAGACAGAAAAACAGACAGACAGACAGACAGATCTTACATTCCATTCCAACGGTTTCGCTCTTATCGGTTTCCTCAATCCATTCACCTTCCTCGACCCAACGCCATCCTCATGCCTCCCACCAGGTTTCCTCACTGACGGCTGATGAGCCAGCCGCGTCAAATCGACACTCACAATGAGACTCTCTACTTCCTTTTCCGCTTCTTTCTTCTTCTTCGTTCCTACGTTTGCCATCGGCTGTGTGACTCTATTAGAGGCAAGGCTGCTGCCGGGTTTCTTTCGCTTCAATGATGTTTTACAAGCGAAGTATGAGATACGATCGAGCTTTTTAACGATGGGAGAGTTTGCTTTCTTTGCTTGATTGTGCATGACAGCATAGAGAGTTGCGTACGGCTTATGGCAGCTGGAATGGCAAACGACAGGCATTATATGACTGCTAGATTAGATGAGAAGTTCATTACCTATGTGCTTGTCTGTCTGGCAGTCCATTTGTCTGTCCATCTACCTGTCTGTTTGCATGTCTGTCTGGCTGGCTGTATGTCTGTCTGTCTATTTGTCTGTCCATCTGCCTGTGTGTCGGGCAGTCTTTTGTCTGTCCATCTGCCTGCTTGTTTGTATGTCTGTCTATTTGTCTATCCATCTGCCTGTCTGTTTGTATGTATGTCTGTCTGTTTGTATACATGTCTGTCTATTGTCTGTCCATCTGCTTGTCTGTTTGTTTGTTCTGTCTGTCTGTCCATCTGCCTGGCTACTTGTTTGTATATCTCTCTGTCTCTCCACCTGCCTGTCTGTTTGTCTATTTGTATGTCCATTTGCCTGGCTGGGTGTCTCTCTGTCTATTTGCCTGTCCATCTGTCTGGTTCCCTGTTTGTATACTGGTAACTATCAGTCTATTTGTCTGTTCATCTGCCTGTCTGTGTCTGTCTGGCTGCTTGTTTGTATGCCTATCCAGTGCAAGAAATAAGGAAAAAAGTTGGCAGGGCATAAGTCCAACCAAAGTAGCTTTTGACCAGACTTCTGCCAAATTTGATCGGACGTTCACAAAATGTGCAATATCATATTATAACATATAGTATAATATACAACATATATAACAATTTTATATATATTATAACTATATATGCACAATATATTCATAATGTATCCATACACATAAAGAGCTGTTGTCACTGCTCTGTGGACTTCACGATGCAGCATCATGCACATGTACACTACATGTGCCTCTTTGAGCCCTCGCAACCAGATCAGTAGGTGCCATTTGGGGCATAAAGTCCACTGCCTTACTGGGATAGCAAGGTTGTTTCAGGTAACTTGAATTAATGTTAACACCTTGGCACTCTTTCACTGTTTGCATACATGATTGTACTATTTTATAAAGCAATGAACACAAACACTTAAAATTTTACGTTGGTTCTCTTCTCCAATGCAAAACGCTTGCTGACCAAAAAGGCAATTCCCATCCTTTCATCATTACTGGTAGGTAACCAGATGATGCTTCTTCCCGGCAGAATTGATGCTGCAACGTTGCCCACTCTGAAGGAATGTAAATCAATCCTCAGGAACTCAAACGCAGCAAACTAAACTAAATGATTTGTAATAGCCCATGGCACCTATCATCAGTACTGTGAAACTATGCCAAGGGGTAGGCCTGCTATAATTGCATAGAAAGAGATGAGTAGTGGCCTAGTTGCAGGACTACACTCAACGGATGGCTGGTCAAAGGATGGGATGACTGCCTTACCTGGACACATTCAAGACTTGCAACAACCACCAGAAAAACGAATTCAACCCAACCACATGTTAATTAACACAACACCTAAAATGGTAACACCAGCTGTTTACTATTGTAAAACACCTAAAGACTTAATTAAATGTGTTACCTTCACCTGTGACCACATGTGATGCAGCAGACATAGGATACTGCCTTGCACATGTACATGCTAAAAGTTACATGCTCCACAGTTTGCTCTAGCTTGTTCTAAGCTCACATTGGCTAATTAACAAATCAAGATTCCTAGGCTACAGTTCAGACTGATGACAGGACTAGGATGTCCGCACATAGATTCAGTTGCCCAGACAAACAGCAATATTGATCGGACATTGTCTGATGTCTGGCCGTTATTTCGAGCTCTGCTATCTGTCTGTCTGCCTGTCTATTTGTCTGTCCATCTGACTACATTTGTCCGTCTATATGTCTTTCTAACTCCGCATACTCTCCAAAACTAATAACTTTTACAGATTTCACTCAAACAAGCCATGTGACAACCGATTCCCACATCCATTCAATTGATATTTACAAATCGATAAGCACATGCATGCATTTGAAATTACCAATCTCACGGCAACACAACCACATGAACAGAAATCTCACGATCACAATTTAATATCAACAATAAAAGTTACGCAGCAAAACTCTGTATAGGACTAGTTGATATCAACTCCAATCAAGCTTTTTCTGGCGTTTTGTATCGTCCGCACTCACTTGGTCATATCCCGAAGCTTCTTCTGCACGATGACGTCTAGTATTTCATTGACAGACATGAACTCTTGTTTGCTCTCCCGCAGAACCTTGAAAAACGACAAGACAAACGTTGGCGAGAGGTAGACCTCAACGTAAACGTCACAGTTTTTAGTGATCGGTCGTCTCGTACTTACTAGCTTCGCCACTTCCAACCACGACATTTCTGCCGCCTTCTTTTCCATCATAACCATTTATAAATATCCGGGATATGGTTAGACGTCACGTGACGTGAAACTAATCCGGGCTTACAGATATTTAATCACGTGAGAAATACCGCCATGCATACAATGATTGCGAAGATCTGAGGGAGACGAGGTGCGTTAGCGCAGAATGTTTTCGTACTGTACAAATCACATGCATGAGGAGAAGGAGCTTTTGCCGGCATAATTTGCGCTAAAATTTTTAGCGCTGGAGCAATTCCGGCAAAAGCTCCTCCTCCCCGTGTGATTCACATGCGTTTAGATCAGCGACTGGGCGGAAGAGCCTGGCTTGCGTGAGCCCTGTCACGTGCAAAGTTAGCCTCGCCCAGACGCAATGTGGATTGCAGCCCCGGATGTGCCGCATCACCACTCTGCTATGGTACCGCCCTTTGCGGTCACTGTTAATCATGTCCCTTGTGACATGATTAGTGTCCGTTACAAGTGCACTTTGTCGGTGTAGTAGATTACAGGAAACGACTGTCGTGGGAGAGCTCCGCTAATTAGCGTGCAGTACGTAGACAGCAGTACATTGCATTGCAGTAGAGGCATATGACGCATTGCAGCTTCAACTGAGAACCTGTGTACGCGTTCAAAGGCGTATGGTGCGCTGCAAGTGCCATTTCTGATCTTCCATTTCACCTTTACGCTCTCTAAAGTAGCTGCAATCTCTTACTAACGCTTGACAGCGGCCTAAAATCGCAATATTGACAAGTACAGAGGCTAGAACAATGTCAAAGTCCAATCGAAAGCTCAGTTCCTAGCTAATAACATCATTAGTATCACACGCGCTGAAGAATTTGATTACATACTTACTCCCGCCCAGAAAGGCGGTACCATGCCAGACGTAGTCGTGATGCAGCGCATCCGGGGCTGCAATCCACACTGCGTCAGGGGCGAGGCTATTGCAAATTCCTAAACTTTATGGATTGGTTGAACTTGAAAGACCTCATGTCCAACCGCCTTGTGCTTGCTGTTGCCGCTGCAGGCTCGGCTCTAAGTGTAGGCTATTATTTGGGCTGCAGACAGGCATGTACAAGGCTGTCGGGTTCGCGTCTCAAAGCGGTGTTCGGTAAGAATACAACTGTCCAAGAAGAAAGAGAGAGAACTGTGATGGACTATGTTATGAAACATACTAACGAGCATCCAGTTCTTGGAGAACTCAGAGAAGTCAGAAACTGCACGTGTAGCCTCGACCTCCCGGACCCATGTTGCGCCGATTTTTGAATCGGCGCTACATGGGTCTGAAAGGCCGAGGCTAGTGCTATGTGATGTCATTAAATACTATACAATTTGCGCATGCTCAGAAACGTTTATGTTTGTGTTGTGCGGTGTGTGTGTGTGTGTGTGTGTGTGTGTGTGTGTGTGTGTGTGTGTGTGTGTGTGTGTGTGTGTGTGTGTGTGTGTGTGTGTGTGTGTGTGTGTGTGTGTGTGTGTGTGTGTGTGTGTGATCAATTGCTGTTGCAGGAGACTAGTCGGCATTCTCGATTTGTGATGATGTGTGCTCCTGAGCAAAGTCGTTTGTTGGCTCAGCTGGTTAAACTGATTGGTAGCAAGAAGTGTCTTGAAATAGGTGTGTGTGTGTTTTTGAAAGGTTGTGTGCCTCTTTTTGATGCTAATTTTTATGTGCATGTATTTAGGCGTGTTTACTGGATACAACACATTGTCTATTGCACTGGCTATGGAAGACGATGGAAAAGTAGTGGCCTGTGATGTGAATAGAGAGTATACAGATATTGGAAGTCGGTTCTGGGAAAAGGTGAAATTCGTGCTGTTAGTGTGTGTGCTATCAGAAAGATGAATGATTTAGGGGAACAGACGGGAAGGAGAAACATATTGTACAATTGTTGATAAAGAACTTGAGAGACATACAGACAGACATGGAACAGACAGACAGATAGACAGACAGACAGGACAGGCAGACAGACAGACATGCAAACAGACAGACAGACAGACAAGGCAAACAGACAGACAGACAGATAGACATGCAGACAGACAGACAGACAGATTATTTTATTGTTACAGATCCTCTACTTGTACACGTCTTAAACTTCTATAATGAACCAGTCCTTCACAGCGAAATACTTTAGAACATTAGTGGACTTGGATATGTACATTAAAGTCAAAAAGCTTGTCTATTTCATTCTTTGTGTCTGAAGCTCTTGACTAACAGACAGACAGACAGACAGACAGAACATGCTAAGAGATCTGCTGCTTTAAGATTAGTACGATGTGGAGAGCTTTCCAAGGCAGCTCGCATACTCACCAGCAATGCTTTAGCACCATCTTCAGCTGAAACGATTAAGAAACTGTCATCAAAACATCCCAAACAAATTGAAAGCTTGGGATCAATGTCTGCGTTAGAATCATCTCTTTTTTTTTGAATGCAGAAGAGTTTTTCAATGTTGTCAAAAGCTTGTCAAGAGGTACCGGTACTGGTTCCTCGGGGTGGCGTTTTGAACATTTGAAAGTATTGTTAGAAGATGAAGTAACAGCAGATGGCCTCTTCACAGCATGTTCTCTAATGGCTAGAGGCGATTTGCCTCTTGAGATTGCCAAACTTCTCTCAGCATCAAGATTGATAGCTCTGCCTAAATGCAACGGGGACGTTCGCCCCATTGCTATCGGTGAATGTTTACGATGTATCACAGCTAGAGCCATCTGTCGTCAAGAAAGAGAGGCCTTTGCTGATTACTTCTGTCCAATACAACATGGTGTGTCAACTTCAAGTGGTTCTGAGCTTCTTGCTCACCATATTAAATTGCTTTAGGAGCGTAACAGTGACTGGGTTACTATAAAAACAGACGTGAAAAATGCATTCAATTCAATCAGCGGTAAAGAGTTGTTACAACACTGCCGTTCTACATTTCAAGATATATCAAAGCATGTGTACCAGATGTACTTTGATTTCAGTTCACTAGTCGTCTTGCAGAATGGTCAACCGGTTTTACTACAATCTGAGGTTGGGGTTCACCAAGGTGATCCATTAGGTCCTGCTTTGTTTGCCATGGCTATCCACCCAACTTTGGTGGATCTTCAGAACACTTTCTCCAACATTCAAATCCTGGCATACTTGGATGATGTGTTCTTGGTTGGTTTGCCAAATGACGTTACGGAAGCCTTTACTTCTTTACAGTGCAATTTCTCAGCCATTGGCTTAGATATTGCTTGTCAGAAATGTGAGATTTATTGTCCATCTCCAGCTATCACAATTCCTGATTGTCCTCTTCCTATTACATCTGAAGGCATAGTTATATTGGGAATGCCTCTTGGAAATGCTGAATTTGTATCCAATTTTTACTCTACGTATGCTAACACTGGGGAACAACTATGTGACCAATTGTCTTCTTTGAATGATGTCCAAAGCGCTTTGTTATTGCTCAAGTATTGTCACGTTCCACGATTGAATTACTTAGCTTGTGTTGTTCCTTCAAATTTACTAACATCTGCAGCAGAAATTCACGATTGACAGACACGCAGAGTTTGCTCTGAATTACTATCTTATCACCAACTCAGTGACTTGTCATGGCAACAAGCCACTCTACCAGTTCGACTAGGTGGTTTTGGTCTAACATCTGTCAAATCTATAGCAGCTTGTGCTTTCTTAGCCTCGTGGGTTAAAGCAATAGATGCACTACCCAAGCATTTTCCTGACTTGAGAGTAGATTTAGATTTGCTTCTGAAAGGATCTTCGGGATCTTCTACAGGTGTGACATTAAAGAGCTTCATTCTCTCGAATGAACTGTCTGAGTACCTGCTAGTGGCAAATTACAGAAGCGATTATCTAATGATTTGTTTGAATCTATGTCTTGTGATACAGTGAAGTCAACAAGAGATGCTGCCAGAATTCACTCTTTACATGGTGCAGGTGCTTGGGTCAACGCTGTTCCAACCTCGATGTGTTTCACACTTGATTCTTGCATTTATTGCTTGGCGTCATATCTGAGGTTGGGCTTGCCAGTCTGTTCTCTGGAGTGGTTGAGTTCGTGTCAGTGCGGAGCAGTTCTTGACGACAGTGGGTATCATCTTTTAGTATGCAAGGTTGGTGGTGGCCCAGTTTGGAGTCACAAATCCGTTGCAAATGTTTGGGCTGATTGTCTAAGTGAACTTCACATACCTCACAGGAGAGAGCCAAGACATCGCTACTCAAACTCGGATAACAGACCAGACATTATAGCACTTGATACATCTTCTGGTATGAGCATTGATTTAGACATCTCTCTTACCCATCCCTGGAGCTCAGAGGTATTTCCCTCATCCTCAAAAGTAGATGGTCTAGCTTCGAAGCGAAGAGAAGAAAAGAAAAAAATCAAATATCAAGATGAAAGGCTACCAACTGGCAACCAAATAATCTTTAAGGTATTAGTCATTGAACACTTTGGTAGATGGGGTGATGAAGGAGACCCATACCTACGTTCTCTCGGATCTCAATCTTTTGATAAAATGGTCGGCGCAACTTGGCACAATTTATGGATCACTGGCGGAAAAGATTCAGCATTCAATTACAGCGATGCAATGCTAGAGTAATCCAATGCAAGATGTCATCCTTGGGTTGCAGAGTCCACGCAAAAACAAGCCGCTTTCATCTCCAATAATTAGTGTTGTAATAACTGGAGCCTCTTTGGGTTCTTTAGTAGTTAGAAAATGTAATTTTTTGTTCTCAGTTGGTTCAGTAGTTGATATCTGTAGTCTCTAGGTGATTCTGTATAATTTGACTCGTAGTTACATATTGTATGTTGCTAGATTCATGTTTTAAATATATGTATTGGACAGACAGATAGACATGTGGACAGACAGACAGACAAGCAAACAGACAAGCAGACAGACAGACATGTGGACAGACAGACAGACATGCAAACAGACAGGCAGACAGACAGCTGAGGTTGGGCCTTCCTGTCCATTATCCAGAATGGATCAACAAGTGTGATTGTGGAAGACCATTAGAAATACACGGGGAAGATGCAGATGATTTCCATCTTATAACTTGTAAAACTGGTGGTGGGCCAGTATGGACTCACGACTCGATGATGTCTGTATGGTCAGAATGTTTGAGTTCACTTTACTTACCACACAAATGTGAACCTAGAGACAGATATGTGAATTCCAACAACCGCCCAGATATTCTTGTGGCTGATTCTGAAACTGGTTCAAACATAGAAGTTGATGTGGCACTAGCTCATCCGTGGGCTGCAGACATTTTGTCTCGAGCATCTACAACTGCAGGGAGTGCGGCTGTGAGAAGGGAAGAACTTAAATTAAGTAAATATAAAGAGGAAAAACTACCCGGTGGATATTCTCCATCAGTAGTGCCTCTAGTTTTTGAACACTTTGGGCGTTGGGGAGAAAGAGCCACTAACTAAAGTCTGTCCCAGAATTAAAGTCATAATGGGCTTTACTTTAATGCAATTGCAAGTATGTGGAGAGATGAGAACGGACAAACAAATGTTGCTGAATTTAAGACACAATGGAGGAGATGGTTTTCAATTCAACTGCAAAGTTGCAATGCAAGTGTGCTGACAAGAAAACTTATGATGATCGGTTGTGGACCTAAGACCCTTAGTAGAAACACTGACTTTGCACAACTTGTAGTTAAGTAGCTTCTTTTAAGTTTTATTCCCCCATATGGGGCTAATTATTATGTAGTAATTATTATGTAGTGGACTTTAGGTTTGCTTTTAGAGTTTGATGGAAATTTTATTGTAATGGAAATATATTTATTGACATGCAGACAGACAGACAGACATACAGACAGACAGACATACATACAGACAGACATACATACAGACAGACAAGCAGACAGACAGACATGCAGACAGACAAACAGACAGACAGACGAACAAATAGGAACAAACCAATGGACGTTTATGCAGACAGAACATTTGTAATCTTTTGAGACACCTATCAAGCATTTTGTTTGCAGGCTGGAGTCTTGCATAAGATTGATCTACGCATTCAACCAGCTCTCACCACACTAGGTACTACATCAAACACAAATTTACAAACTTTTAATATTTGATATTTACCAATTATTTTCAATCGTATTGCATCATCACATTTTAGAATGTCATTGTCTGATGTGTTAATTGCAGATAAATTGATTGCCAATGGAGAGTCTGGGACGTTTGACTTTGCATTTATTGATGCGGATAAGGAGAATATGACAGCCTACTATGAGAAATCGCTACAGCTTGTACGACAGGGTGGAATCATAGCACTCGACAATGTAAGTCTAATAACAAATCGGTCCCTTCAATAAAACAGTTAGTGTATTGTGAGATGCATCCCTCCAATACAATAGTCTAGTGTATTGTGAGATGCATCCCTCCAATACAATAGTCAGTGTAGTGTGAGATGCATCCCTCCAATACAATAGTCTAGTGTATTGTGAGATGCATCCCTCCAATACAATAGTCAGTGTAGTGTGAGATGCATCCCTCCAATATAATAGTCTTAGTGTATTGTGAGATGCATCCCTCCAATACAATAGTCGTGAGATGCATCTCTCCAATACAATAGTCTAGTGTATTGTGAGATGCATCGCTCCAATACAACAGTCTAGTGTATTGTGAGGTGCATCTCTCCAATACAATAGTCGAGTGTCCTGGTATCCATGTTATGCCGTGTCATTGACACAATGCCTTTCCAACGTGATTTATTAGTGAAACTGGTCACGCTTGTTTTCGAACAATTCATATTACAAGCCCATACCTTTTTACTCTATTATTCACTATAGTAATACGGTGTTGAGGCAGAGCATGTGATTGAGTAGTGGCCGTTAAATTAATATAAAGAGAAAGACTGCTGGAAGCTCACAGTAAGCCAATGACATTATATCCTGAGAGACTCAGGACATAAATTAAGATGCATGGGCGTTGGGTTGAAAATTGGGTAGATATCAATTTTATTGGAATTTGTTACTTGTTGCACATAGATGCTGTGGTCTGGAAATGTGGTCGACGAATCAAAACAGGATGGTGATACCGTTGAGATACGAAAGGTAGCAGATTATGTTGGAAAGGACACACGTGTGGATTCGTCTTTTCTTAATGTTGGCGATGGGTTACAGCTTGCAGTCAAACTGTGAAGTTGAAAATACGTTTGTGTTGTCAGCAGACTTTATATAATTGGTGTATTGCTCTTTTCGTAGTTTGCACGCACGCACGCACGCACCCACACACACCCACACACATTGATATAGTAAAAGGTATATATCCAGTCCAAATGTCTCAGCTATTTTTCACGTTCATCTTTCCACTTCAATTTCTCAGCCTCCCTGTTACCTGTTGCCCTAGAAATATGATGATCAATGCGGAAGAATCCTCAATCATGCACTCACTGGAAGTATGGCAATTGAACTTCCATACTGCATGATTGACAGCCGATGAGGGGATAACTGATAACTTCACAGCTAATATTTAGATAAACGGATGGCTTCTAACTACCTTAAGTGGTACTTAGCAGCGTTATCATATTCATGGAGAATCAAACAACGGCTTGTACTTGTACTACTGATACATAATCAATCCAGTTGACACACCAGAACTGGAACTTATTTTACCTACTTTGTTCTCATGCTGACGTCAACAGCATGAGTGTCTGTCCCCATGCTGTCCATGTGTGAGTCCATGCTAGGAAGTATTGCCTGTCAAGAACATGCAGTGTGGATGGATATGTCAACAGTGATTTGATGCTAGGAGGTATTACCTGATGAGAAGGCTCAGCATGAAGGAAATTGGGAGTGAAGTCAAGGGTCAGATAAACGTGGGTGCCTCATTGTTTCATACTTGGCATCAGAGTGGCATATATTTTAACTTGTCAGATGTTGCATTAGAGAACCACATCTGGTGACAATCATGAGTGTCACATTACTGATTGAAAATTTCCACTACCTGGAACTCCCTCAGATGGAGAGCACCTGGCTGATATAGTAGATGCATCCTAATGGCATGCACAACACCCCAGACTGACATTGTGATTCTAGGGTGTTGGCATACAAATTGTGCATATAGAAGTATGGATACACAGGGTAATCAGATTGGCCAACATCAACTTAATAATAGATAATCTATTCTTATTCTTCTTGGAAGACACTCACTCTAGCAATGAGATATGCTATGATTTCTGTTTTTGTTTGGTTGTGATGTAGTAGTCTTACATGTTGGTGATTGTAATCGAATATGGCCACTTCATTACTGAGATTGTTGACCGTCCTGTGTTCCCTGTTGTGTCAATTGTGTTGACATGATGTAACACTGTTGGTAGGACTCCACGTGTCCGGGCGGTGGCGGTCGGTAGAAGACGGAGGGCAGAGTACTCTCCTGTTTCACACCCTGTTTCACGAATCCTGGTATCACCGGGGGTGTAGCCTGTAGCAAGGATGTAGTTTGTAGCGGACGAGGAGGCATCATTGACTGGGAATGTTGTGGGTAAGGAAGTCGAGGCCTTGGTGATGGCATGCGAGGAGCTACACTTGATAGATGAGGTGGTTGTTGATGATGATGAGGACGAGGATGGACGGCAGGATGAGAACTAGATGACCCATGAAATTGTGTTGGTTCGATGTTTTGCCTTCGGTTTCTTTGTCCCTTTCTCAAATTTCTCGGTCTTTTTCGTCCATCACCATGTTGGTTTACACTAGTGTGCGGTTGTCTCTGTTGTCTCACACGCTGATTAGCTCTCTTCTCTGTTTCGTCGTCGGAGAAATCTACAGCTTCCAGTGGTGGTTCGATATCGTCTTCCCACGATGCGTCCGAACCTTTCAACTGCATGAGTTGACTAGCAAAAACATACTTCGTATACTGTTTATTGTTCGGTGCATAGAAGATGCTCATGCCCATCGAAACGCCACACTGTTGAATCTGATCACGAGATTGGAATCGTATAGAATAGTAAGGTGACTGTACGGGTCCGAACGTTTCAAATATACTACCGAGTGGTCGTCGGTCGCTCTTCCATAGAACAGAGTCGGTGTCTAACGCAGGGAGCATGGGACGGCTCTGGACGACGACGAGAGTGTCGACGATGGAATGAACCGAACCGATCTTGTCTAGTTCGTCGTGTGTTGAGAGAACGAAATCCAGCGGCGACACGGTTGGAAGATCGCGAAGCTGTAATTCACCTTCAACTTTTGGCGGCTCGTTGTGAGTCGCTCCCGTGTCACTATCATCACTCTCTATTTTCACGACAACTTTCTTCTCAAATTTATATACGGGTTCGTCACTGTTTGCCTCACTCTCCTCATCGGCAGACTCGGATTTTGCGTCTGAGCTACTCTCGCTCTCCACGCTCACCTCTCTCTTTTCTTCACCAGAAAACGAACCGAAATCCGAACTATCACTATCGGACGATGAGTCCGACTTATCATCTGGTACATTAGACTGTGTGACGTTGTCAGTGGTAGGAACACGTGACCCTTGACTTTTGACTTTTCCACCATCATCATCAAACAAGGTTCCATCCACATGTTTGCCTACATATACCACATCCGGGGCTCTCGTATTATTCAACACAAAATTAGTGCCACTGCTCTCTGCTCCGTCCTTCCCCGTGTCCTCTCCGCTCTCTTCCGCTTCCGTCGTTCCATAATCTACAAGCTTTCGCATTAGCCGCCCTTTAACGTCACAAATGCCCGCAATTCTTCTGCTTCCATCTAAATCCGAATTCTCTCGCCCAACCTTCGCACAGACACCGTCGAGCACTAAACGCACCGTTTTCTCCACCAAATCGTCGTCTTCTCGACCCTCCATAAGCAAATACACACCAACGATTGTGCGAGACGTTTGATGACGTCTTACGTGACGTTTCCTTGACGTCATCGGCGACCTTTTGAACTGCCCATCCTCTCGGGAATTAGCGCGCGTGCGCAGTGTGCGGGTACGTCGAGTGTGATGTACTGCGTGTTCAGTTGTCTTTCAGTCGTTGCTTGTCGTGCGACGAGAGCGGAGCGTCTGCGATGATGACTGAATCGGAGGTGATACTGCAAGGCTTTCTGCACAAGTCGCCGCCGCTCGGCAAGCGTGGATTGAAGGTGCGTCGCGTTTTTTCGTCCATCTAGACTCTCGCACTGCGATGTGGCCACGCATGGGGCGTGGGAGGGCGACTGTCCGCACACAGTTACCATAAGACTTTCTTTAGTGTCGAACGACATGCTTGGTTGCGCTGCAACCGTCTCTCCCATCGCTCTGCAACGCAAGAATGCAAGGCAACAATGCAATCAGAGCGCGCTGCTTGCAGACGCCTCAAACTGCATGCGTCGCGTCGGGTTTCCATCTCGACTTGCTCGCCGTCGAGCGTCTCGTTCGCATCATCACGTCTTGCAGTCTCTTTTCGGCAATTAGCGTTTGCAACCGGCTGTGGGCGGTCGCTCGCAACAAGTTGAGTTGAATAAACAGCGAAGGCCGCCGACTTCATTCCTCACGCGACTTTTTTTCTCGTTTCTTGACTTCTAGCGTCACCTCAGCATTATAAACATTCTTTTTGACATTTCGCCACATTGTTTGAGCAGCAATGATGACGAATTGCTGAGAAAAATGAGATTGTATGTTGAACTTCCGGTTCGCAGCCTTGTCGTTTATACATAGCCACGCCACCTTCTGTGATATGCTAATTGACAATGAATTGCATTGCGTCCTAATGTCCATGAGGGTCTCCTGCGCTTCTAAATCAATAAAACAAAGAGACGTGAGGACGGCGAACGTTTTCGTGCGACTGCGAAGTCCAGCCGGAAGAGCAAACAATGTGTAAACATTAAGGTCGTCGGTAGGATGTCAGGAAGTAGGCGATTCGAGTGTCGCTTTGTTGTGCGAGTGTGTGAGTCAGCTGACTCTGATAAGTGCGTAAACGTCCGCACTCTTATCTCCGCGCGTCTACTTGGGAGTTCTGCGTTGACTAAATGCGAATATACACGAAGTGTACGCGAGTGTGCAAGCTAACTAACGCATTGTGTTGCGCTCTAGATTTGGCACAAACGATGGGTCGTCCTGTGCGATTACAAGAAGCTCTACTACTATCGATCCGAACGCTCAACGTCGCCTCTCGGTTCGATCGACGTCAGCAGCTGCGTCAGACTGGATTGTGGTGAGTCATTAATGGTCAGTCTCTGTTTCTATTTCTAAGAAACTCAAGTTCCAGTTTCTCTCTATCTGCGCGTGCGATACGCGTTAGTTAGTGCATGTTTGAGTGCCACAACGCGTCCTGGATTTTTACGTGGGACCTAATGGCGTGATGACGTCAGAATGAGTGTGTACCTGATCATGCCTGCCAGAGATGCAGTCATACAAAGTCATGATCCAAACTGATTTGTGTGGCTATAATTGTAAGAGGTGAGGATGACATAGTTGTAATGCTATGCTGTCCTACACGCCTTGTGCACTGAGTTTCATTGAGCACTAGACTGTCTAAGTGAGATAGACGAGATTATAGTGTGTTTGATGCCCTACTGTAAGACAGACTGCTTGGACTGGCTTCAGGGTTGGAACTAAGTGCAGTCTGCTTCTCTGGCGTGCAATTATGGGGCAATAAGTGGGTACTTTGTGTGTGCAAGATTGGCTGGGCGTTCGGAAGCTTTGTGTCTAAGTGCTGCTATTGTGTTCAGGTCTGGATCACAAGAAGTACAGACACATCTTTGCTATTGTCTGCAAAGAGAGGACGCACTTTCTCAGCGCGTCTAGTGAGAGTATGATGGAGCAATGGGTGTCTGCAATATGTCAGATGAGATCGAGCGACTATGGTGGGTCACCTGGTGCATAATGATTTTATATTGTCAGTCTGATGTTATGGTGTTTGTACAGGTCTGAGTACTCAATTCAAAACTGTGAGGAGACGGAGTCGTCATCCACTGGAGACCAGGATGGATGGGAACGAGGAGGATGGTGAAGCATCGTCGAGCGGTGGTAGTCCACTGTCGTTGTTGCGTATCTTGAAACGAAGCTGGTCTGTAACGTCTCCCAAACATAAACCTCCATTGAAAGCAACGAAGAGGCAAGCATCTGTGGACGACTTTACTCGGCAAGGATCCGAGACGCCACCTCTGGTCGATCGAAGTCTGAAACCTCCACCTCCTGTGCCTCGACATCTTAAGCCTCCATGCTTTTTTCAAACATTATCGCCTGACGGTGCACTGAGCAGTGGGCACATAACGTCGAGCTCAGTAGAGGGCGACGTCTTTAGGTTTCCCTCGGTGAATGTGGACACTGATAGAGACGATGCTCATAATACGTCCGATGCTCATAATACATCCACATCTCCAAGTCCGGGAATGGACGTACCGCAGATGTTGTTGAGTGACAGTGCGATCGATCTACGAAAAGCCGGCGACGACTTCGTATCTCACTGGATGTCCGATCAGTCTCCTCAGCAGTCGCCTTCGGTGCAGCGTGCATCGAGGCTTGTCGGATTCCATCTCTCTCAAGCGGATAGTTTCACTTCGATCGATCAGTTGAGTCCTGTGCAGGGATCGTCGTGCGACTCTGGGGCTGAGTCGGAGGATGGAGGTGCCGAGGAGCCGGTGAAAACGAGCAACACGAGAACGTATCATTACACAGTGCAGCGAAGCGATGCCACGACCGACGAAGATGCGTCGGATGCGGACAGTCCGAAGACGAGGAAACCGGGAGAATGGCATTCGCCGTTTCTCACTGACAAATGCAACTTTGCCGATGCAAACAACAGATTTGAGTCGGAAGTGTAACAGTATACTGTACATTGTATTTGTAAATATTATTTATTTGTATATACATGCAATACATATCTGTCCTAAAATAATCATTCTGTTGTAGTTAGGTGACATCAGACAGTGCGCAATACACACCCACGCATGCGTGGCTACACAGTTACCTTTGCTTCCTCAAATACATGGCCTGATTGTTCCTATCACCATCACAATCAATTAGCAAATGAAATAGAAGGCGATGACGTGCACGACTAGAAGGCGAGTTACCTTGAGCATTAGGTCCCATTCCAATGACTCCATCAGGATTCTGTGCTCGTCGATCTCCTGGAATTAGGGACACCCACATTGTGCTGTGTGTGTGTGCGTGTGTGTGTGTGTGTGTGTGTGTGCGTGTGTGTGTGTGTGTGTGTGTGCGTGTGTGTGTGTGTGTGTGCGTGCGTGTGTGCGTGTGTGTGCGTGTGCGTGCGTGTGTGCGTGTGTGTGCGTGCGTGCGTGCGTGTGTGTGTGTGTGCGTGCGTGCGTGCGTGCGTGCGTGCGTGCGTGCGTGCGTGTGTGTGTGTGTGTGTGTCACTGGTGTGTGTGTGTGTGTGTGTGTGTGTGTGTGTGTGTGTGTGTGTGTGTGTGTGTGCGAGTGAGTCACGTACACTTCAAGGATTTCTTACATTTTGGGATACGACCGGTTGGCAGTGCCACTGCGAGACAGGAATATCTCGCCCTCTGATGTCATCACCAACCCGACAGTCTTCATCTCCATTCCTATGTCTTCTATTTCCACCCGTTGCATCCTCAACAGATACCACCGGAGGACAAGGCGAGCAACAGTCTCTAGAAGTGCGCGAGTGCCTCATTGACTCGACCTTGCGGTTCGAAACCCGAACGGCAGGTCGCAACGGTTTCGCTGCTAGACGAGCGGCAGCTGCCTAAAAATGCAAAGCATTTGCCGTCTAAATAGTCTGACTGCTTGACTGTAATGGATGTCTGCTGTGTGAGTGTGTATGGCGCTAGACATTGTCGGTACCGCAGAGAGTGGACTAGACATACATACAGTGTGTAGTGTGTCTAGTCTGGTTTTTCTAGGCAGCCGCCTCTGACATGTGACCAGTTTATCTCCGTAGGTTTGTTTTT
>NC_085092.1:6373265-6375765 GCF_963422355.1 Corticium candelabrum | reverse complement strand
TGAATAAACGCCACAGGCTCTCACTACTAACGCCACGGCGTTCTTTCCAGGAAATACGGTACATGTGTTTGTGTGTTTTATATACAGACGTGTTTGACTGTGTATCTGTTTGTCTTTTTGTTTGTTTATTTATCTGTTTGTCTATTTGTTTATTTATCTGTTTGTCTTTGTTTATTTATCTGTTTGTCTTTTTGTTTGTCTATTGTTTATTTATCTGTTTGTCTTTTTGTTTGTCTATGTTTATTTATCTTTTTGTTTATCTGTTTGTTTGTCTTTTTGTCTGTCTGTTTGTTTGTTTATTTGTTTGTCTTTTGTATTTGTCTGTTCATCTGTTTGTCTATTTGCTTGTCTTTGTTTGTGTCTGTTTATCTGTTTGTTTGTCTTTTTGTTTGTCTGTTTGCTTGTCTGTCTGTTTGTTTGCATATTTGCTGTGCATCATATCTCTATAGCAACACGTTACTTTATCATCACACTTTGTACTATAGATCAACTCTCAGATGTTATCACTACTGGGACACACTCTACCATTAATCTGTCTTATCGAGATGCCTCTTGCTCTGCTCAACTTACGCACGATCTGTGAGGCCGGAAAAACAGGGAATGGCCAACTGAGCGGCCTGATATTTGGAGCTGATGATTTTGCAGCATTTTTAGGTAAGTCGCTACGCATTGATGCATTTGGTGTGTGTGTGTGTGTGTGTGTGTGTGTGTGTGTGTGTGTGTGTGTGTGTGTGTGTGTGTGTGTGTGTGTGTGTCTTTGTTAGTGTGTGTGTGTGTGTGTGTGTGTGTGTGTGTGTGTGTGTGTGTGTGTGTGTGTGTGTGTTGTGCATGCAATATCCAGTGTGCATGTCTTCTTGTTGTAGGTGCCGTCAGATCTCCATCTGCAACTGAAGTGTTAGTAGCAAGGCAAACGGTCGTAATGCACGCAAAAGCATACGGACTGCAGGCTATTGATATAGTTGATATCAACTACAAAAGTTTGTACAATGTGTGCCAATCGTGTAAGGAGGTTGGTGTCTCTTCACGTGGGTTTTGATCGTCCTGTTCAGATCTCGAGTCTCTCAAACATGCAGCAGAAGAGGGACGCAAGATTGGATACACAGGTGGGATGGGTGGGGTGGGGTGGGGTGGGGTGGGGTGGAATGCAGATGTAGGGTGCAAGACAGTGACAGTCACATTCAGTGGGTATAATTGCATTCACACCTGTATGACTGTCTGCATGCTGACTGTGGCCCTTTCCATCTTGTTGTTGAAATTATTGAGTTTTTGTTAGGAAAGCAAGTGATTCATCCCGATCAAGTTCCTATTGTGCAGCAAGCGTTTAGTCCAAGCGAGGAGGAGGTAGAGTGGGCGAAGAAGTTGATTACAGCATTTGAGGAACATCAGAAGTCAGGAAAGGTGAGGTAGAAATAGTTAGCTGTCCACAAATGAAAGCACCTTGCAATAAATTAATTGACTATTGTATTGGAGGGATGCATCTCATACTACATTAGAGTATTGTATTGGGGGGATGCATCTCACAATACATTAGACTATTGTATTGGAGGGATGCATCTCATACTACATTAGAGTATTGTATTGGGGGGATGCATCTCACAATACACT
Source organism: Corticium candelabrum (assembly GCF_963422355.1). NCBI lineage: Eukaryota > Metazoa > Porifera > Homoscleromorpha > Homosclerophorida > Plakinidae > Corticium > Corticium candelabrum. Next base: position 6,374,160 of record NC_085092.1, on the reverse strand, counting down.
AGACTATTGTATTGGAGGGATGCATCTCACAATACATTAGACTATTGGAGGGATGCATCTCATAATACATTAGAGTATTGTATTGGAGGGATGCATCTCACAATACACTAGACTATTGTATTGGAGGGATGCATCTCACAATATATATTTTTCAGAACTGTCATCAAAAGCACAAGGCAAAATTACAAGCAAACTACGACACAATACACTAGACTATTGTATTGGAGGGATGCATCTCACAATACACTAGACTATTGTATTGGAGGGATGCATCTCATAATACATTAGAGTATTGTATTGGAGGGATGCGTCTCACAATACACTAGACTATTGTATTGGAGGGATGCATCTCACAATACACTAGACTATTGGAGGGATGCATCTCACAATACATTAGACTACCGTATTCGTCCATAATAACGCCCATGCCCGTATGTACGCCCATGTGCGACAGGTCAGAACTTTCAGCCCAAAAAACACCCATGCCCAACTATACGCCTATGCCCAAGTATAAGCCCAGGATACGCATGCGCAGACAAAACAAAATGGGGTCCGCAGAACATTCATCTCCGTCTATGTGCGTTTGATGAGCTGGTGTCAGTGTTGAGTGAAAGTGCTTGCCGCTAGACTCACGTCTTCATTGCAATTACCGACCTGATGCTCTTGACGGGCTTCAGGCTGACCACATGTGTATAGTGTTTAGTTTCTGCGTGTATGTTGATGCTGTATATGGATACGTTACGTTTGATCTTGCAAATGGATAATTGCCAGCATTTGTGGTATTTCTGTCTTCAAGTATTTAGATAATGACAGGCCAAACGACAGCATTTTGTGACCATGTATACACGTAACTATAGGGCCAAAATAACGCCCATGCCCTAGTATATGCCCAGAA
>NC_085092.1:6367065-6373065 GCF_963422355.1 Corticium candelabrum | reverse complement strand
AAAAGTCTTTCTTTTCTATATGCCCAGGGCATTATTATGGGCGAATACGGTATTGTATTGGAGGGATGCATCTCACAATACACTAGACTATTGTATTGGAGGGATGCATCTCACAATACTAGACTATTGTATTGGAGGGATGCATCTCACAATACACTAGACTATTGTATTGGAGGGATGCATCTCATAATACACTAGACTATTGTATTGGAGGGATGCATCTCACAATACATAAAGAACTCATTTATTAGATAAACGAGGAGCACCTCACTAATACATGGCCATCACACTTAACAATAATGTGGCGCCAGTAAAGTAATAGTAAAAGCTCTAACAAGTAATGTACAACTAAATATTGTTTCTGGCTAACCATATTTTACAAGATTCTTCAATTGTCACCTTTACGATTGATGATAATAGTTGACGTTGATTGTGAGGAGGAATAGAGATGACATCAAGGAAGGGGAGAAGACTTGGAGTATCAATAAAGCCTCTAGATCCTATTTGAATATTTAGTTGCTTACAGGTGAAGCCTTTTGATTTGATGGTCATCATGAAGTCTGTATACCGTTCTGATTTTCTTTTATTTGCATCAAAAAAGTTTGTTTCGAAAGGGATTGTTAGTTCTATGACATAAAATATGAGCGTATGATTATTCCAAATCAACATGTCAGGCCTTTGTGCAGTAGGAATGATGTCAGATGGAAACTTTACTTCACAGTCTTTTAAATCAGCAAAGATGTTGAATTGATGTGGTAGATGGTTAATAGCCGCATTATAGAGAAGACTGAGAACAGAGTCGTGACGTTGATTGTAATGACGACATTGTAAGAGGACTGAGCAATTATTGAGAACGTGAAGAAGGGTTTGACGTTGATGACATAGAGGACATTTATCACAAGAACGTTTACTCCATAGGACAAGATTAGCATTTGAAGGGAGGGTATCAGAAACGGCATTGAGGACAAAAGAGAGTTGATGACCGGGAAGACAAGAGACAACATTTGCCCAGACGTCAGATGAACAGTTCTCTAGACGGAAGATGGATCCCTGGACATGTAGATTCTTAGTTCTTGCAAGAAGTTGTTTTTGGTGTTCCTCCTTTAGTCTTGATTTGGTGATGTCACTCAATTTTGCTGCAGAAGCACCTGGTGTTTCAGATAGTGACTTTGCTGCTTCTCTAAAAGCAGAGAATCTGTTGCTATACGATTTATTATATGCTTGACTGGTGGCCAAAGAGCGGACACAGTTGTCATGTGAGGATAAGAGACGGGCAGATTTTGAAGACTGGAGGGAGATGGAAGACGTAGACAAACGGGGTAAGCCAAGACCAGCATTTTGTGGGAGGAGGTAGAAGATGGCAGTACAGGCCGAGCGACGAAGTTTACACCATTTCTTGAGGTAAGATGTAACAATTCTATCTAATTCAGATTGCAGCCAGCTTGGTGAAAGAGGAAGTAGAGACAGGTACCACGACAATCTTGGGAAGATTCCATTTTGGTATAATTTTAGTTTCCACCGACAACTAACAGGGCAATTGTCCAATTTCTCCATCAAAGTCTTTGCCTTGCTTATTAGAGAGGATTTGAAATTATCATCGGACAAGTTTCCATTAATTGGCATTCCAAGGAAAAGGAAAGACTCAGAACCAAGAAAGGGAACAGACTCATTAGAAATTGAAACAGAAGGATCACGAAGATGGAATTTGGGATTAAAACTAAGACCTAAACAGCTGGATTTGGACATTTTAATGGTCAGTTGGGACCACTGGCACCAGTCAGACACAATATTACATAAACGCTGTAAACCAGAAGGCGACTTTGATACTAGGGTAACGTCATCAGCGAACAGAAGAGCATTGATCTTGTGAGATGAACCACTAAGCGTGTAATCAAAAGGCTGAGTCTTCAACATCATAACGAGTGTGTTTATGACGGTGTTAAAAACAATGACCGAAAACGGGTCACCTTGGAGCACTCCAATATTGCAGGGCAACATGGATGTTGCCCACTTCACAGTGGAAACTTGTAGCTGAAGGTTTGAATATATGTTGGTGATGACGGACAGTAGATGGTCTGGAGCATGATAGAGTCTAAAGCATTGTAAAATGAGCCAATGTGGGACAGAACCATAGGCATTGGCAAAGTCAAGCCAACAAATTGATAAAGTGTGTCGACTTCTTTTAGCATCAGCAATAGCTGACCGTAGCTTGTACTGATGTTCCTCTGTACCACATATACCAGGGAGAAAAGCCTTCTGAATTGATGTATCGAAGAATTTATTTTCCAACATAAATTGGCACCATCGATCCTTGAGCATAGAGGTGTATGTCTTACCAATACACGGTGTTAAGGCAATAGGTCTAAATAAAGAAGGATCGTGGGGATCTTTGGATGCAGCAGGCTTGGCAAAGAGACGTATGACACCAGTTTTCCAAAGTTGTGGGATGGAGGCAGAAAGCCAGCAACAATTAAATAGATCCAGCAGTGCAGGCAGTAGAGAAGGACACATCTTGAATACAAGATAGGATAACCCATCCAGAGGACTCGGAGCTGCAGAATTTCGAGTAGATTTGATTTTCTTAAGAATCTCAGAAGTTGAAAATGGACGAATATCAAAGTCACGAGAAGGAGGTCGAGGAGAAGACACACCAGAAGGAAGCACAGGAGGGGGAGGAAGAGACTGTTTGGAGTAAGTAGACTGGAAGAAAGTATAGGCTTCATCAGCAGAAAACTGTGGCAGTACGTTAGAGGTGTCAGAGTCATCAGAGAACAAATCCTTAGAGAACTTCCAAAAGTTGGTTGAACAGCGTTTATTAGCATTTCTAGCAGAAGACTTGAGATCCCGTTTATTCATGACAGCTTTCAGTTTACTATGACGTCTAATTAGTTGGTGAAATTGACGAGCAAATGATGTCAATTCTGCTAGAGACGCCCCTTGTCGTTTGGCTTGACGAAATTTGCGTCTAACTTCATTCTTAGTAGACCTCAGAGCATCCAGTTGAGCTTGATTGTTGGCAGGTTTCCGTTTGCGCTTACGAGTAGAAGAACGGTGGCATCCAAAGCGTGATTTCAGACCATAATACAGACGTTCGCGTATGACTTGATATTTAGATTCAACACCAACTGCTTCCAAAACATTTGGGACAACAGCAGACTGTACCCAGTCATTCACGTCAGACCACATTTTAACATCAGAGGCGGGAGGAAGACGGAGTCGTGGCAGAAAATTATTGCAATGAGAAGAAAAGGTGTTCTGCTTAGCGACATCAGAAAGACCGCAGTGCTGACGAGGCGGGATCTTTGTTTCTGATGTTGACTTATCAGCAGATATAATAGTTTCACACCTACCAGTAGTACATGACGGTACAGTAGGCGTTAATTGCGACGTGATAGTCGTTGTAAGATTGAGGTTAGGAGGAAGGGTAGAAGAAGATCCAGACGGTGGAGAAGCAGATCCAGGCTGCGTAGCGATGTCACCATGCGAGGTTATTGTAGGTGTCGCCTTATCAGCAGTGTTGTGGTTTGTGGTGATGGTATCTGTTGTCGCGTAATTAGCAGTGACGGATGAGGTGACACATTTTGCTTCAGAAACAGGATAGTTATGATCCAAAGACGTAGAAGATAGTTGGTAATATTGTTGAGAGTCAATGTGGAGAGTAGAACTTGAAAACGGAGACAAGTAGCTATTGATGTCAGCAACGGAAACGGATGTAACAACCGGAGGCGGCACGGGGACATTACATTCCTGTAATGTCTCTTGATGTAGATTAGTCCCATGGGGGATTCTCGACGATGTTGTAGATTGATTAGAAACAGAGCAATGCAGGAAATGATGTCGTAAGGAGTGGAATAAACGACCGCATTGAGGACAACGTTTTCGGCGCATTTCAAAATCAGCCGTTAGATGTAAAAAATTGACGATGGAAACCTAGGAAGCGGTGGACTAGCGTCCACCACTCCCTAGTTATTCAGAGATAGTCGAAAAAGGTTCAAAAATTGAAAAAACCAGCACCAAAATTTAAACAAAACCAACGTTCCAATATCCGGGACACTAGATCTATTATTGTATTGGAGGGATGCATCTATTGTATTGGAGGGATGCATCTCACAATACACTAGACTATTGTATTGGAGGGATGCATCTCACAATGCACTAGACTATTGTACTGGAGGGATGCATCTCACAATACACTAGACTATTGTATTGGAGGGATGCATCTCATAATACATTAGACTATTGTATTGGAGGGATGCATCTCACAATACTAGACTATTGTATTGGAGGGATGCATCTCACAATACACTAGACTATTGTATTGGAGGATGCGTCTCTCAATACATAATACTTTGTATTGATGTATTGTCTGTTGTGTTGTAGGGAGCGTTTGCATTTGAAGGTCAAATGGTGGACATGCCACTAATGCGACTCGCACAGAACATCATGCAGCTAATGAGAGTCACTCAATAGAAATTTCTATATAAATTTTAGTTAATAATAATGTAAAGTATTGACACATTGTCAGTCGTGTTGTGCAATGGTGGAATAGACAGCTGAATCATGGCCATAGCAAGCACTTTTGAAGTGGTCAAGTGTAATGCACACTAAAGAGCATGGTCACGTGATGTGATAAATACAAGAAATAATGGGATAAATTTGAGAGTACACATGTGCAGCGAGTTGTTGGGACCAAAAGGGTCTGGAGATTGGGGCTACACACAAATGGACAGACAGATGAATGACAAAAATGGACAAACACACAAACAGATGATGACAAAATGGACAAACACACAAACAGACAGATGGATGACAATAATGGACAGCGAGATGAATGACAAAATTAACGAACACACAAATAGACAGACAGGTAAACAGACAAATGGACAAACATGCAAACAGACAGATAGGTATGGACAAACACATAAACAGACAGATACATGATAAAATGGACAAACAGACAGAAATAAATGGACAAACACACAAACAGACAGATAGACGACAAAATGGACAAACACACATAGACAGACAGGCAAACAGACAAATGGACAAACACACAGACAGACAGGCAAATGACAATGGACAAACACAAACACACAGACAGGTAAACAGACAAATGGACAAACATGCAAACAGATGGACAGATGTGACAAAATGGACAAACATGGATACAGACAAATAGACAAACACACAGACATGGACGACAAAATGGACAAACACACAAATGGATAACAAAAATGGACAAACACACAGACAAGTAAACAGACAAATGGACAAACATGCAAACAGACAGACAGATGAATGGACAAACACACAAATAGACAGATACATGACAAACACACAAACAGACAGACAGATGGATGACAAAATGGACAAACACACAAATACAGACAGGTAAACAGACAAATAGACAAACACACAGACATGGATGACAAAATGGACAAACACACTAACAGACAGATAGATGACAAAAAATGGACAAACACACTAACAGACAGATGACAAAAATGGACAAACACACAAACAGACAGACAAATGGATGACAAAATGGACAAACATAAAAACAGACAAACAGGTAAACAGAAAAATGGACAAACATGCAGACAGACAGACACATGGATGAAAAATGGACAAACACAAACAGACAGATAAATGTCAAATAATAGACAAACACACAAACAAACAGACAGACAGATCAACAGACAACACAAAAGCTAGACAAACAGACAGATAGAACAGACAACAACAACGCTAAACATCAACACAATATGAGACATTCGACATCGATCTAACACTATCCACACACCTTCCCATCATATATCCTGCTCCCTTCTCTGACCCAGTTGACATACACACACACACCCCACTCGACACACAGACTACATACAACATGCCAACAATACAATATTGGATGCCCACAGTGATTACATACTGTACTGCAGCTAAGTCTATTCACCTCGTATATACAATTCCTGATTTCTACTCGACTCGCTTGCTTATTTT
>NC_085092.1:6347065-6357065 GCF_963422355.1 Corticium candelabrum | reverse complement strand
GATACATCAGCCGGGCTGAGATGCTGGAGATTGTGCAGGCGATTTATAAGATGGTTGGCACGGTGATGAAGATGCCTGAAGACGAGTCGACACCAGAGAGACGCGTGGACAAGATCTTTCGTCAGATGGATAAGAATTTGGATGGCAAGTTGAGCTTGGCGGAGTTCATCGAAGGCGCCAAGAGCGACCCGTCGATTGTCCGGTTGCTGCAGTGTGACCCATCGACGGGCGGCGAGTAGAGATGTCGGTGGGAGACTAGGGGAGATTGGGATTCTAGAGACGTATTGAATTCCGGTGCTACAATGTCGCTATTTACTGTTAGTGCGCCTCTGTGTGTCGTAGGATAGATCGGATCACGTGACCGGCTGTAGTTTCATTTTGCTGTGGGGGAGCGTTCGCTCGTGGTGTGTGTGTGTGTGTGTAAGTGACGAGGAAGATAGGTTTTAGTATATGCATACAATGTGTGAATGGAATGATTGCTTTACATGTAGTTTGTAGGTTGTTGCGCTTGCTTGCTTAGTACACTAAGGAGGTCTCACATCCGGGATACGGAGAGTGGAGGGTTGTATGTCAGTCTCAATCTTAGACTGAACTAAAAATACCCACACGGATGCTTACGCTTACTATCAGCATGTGTACATAATGGTCTACAGTATTATTATTACCAAATGTGCTAATTTGTTTTTAGTGAGACATTATACAGGACACTGGACAAAGCTAACGGGCGCCTCTAGCTAATTCCATGACTAACTTCCAACCAAGATCAGGAACTACTGTTTTTGCATGAAACACACGGCAGTTTGTAATGACTCAGACGAGGCACGCAAACAGGGCTAGATCTGGTGAGCCTCGCCCCAGGCGCAGTGTGGATTGCAGCCCCGGATGCTCTGCATCCCTCGCCCAGACCCCACCCGACCTAGGTATACTTGAGTAGTATCCTGGAAATAATGTGTCTTGAATTAGAGTCGGCATATTAATATGTACATGACCTTTCAGTTAACTTCCGTTTAATTTTAGTCTAATACGCAGGAAAGCTCAGCTCCTCACCAGTTAACTTAATTAATCTGTATATGAGATACTGGACATCTACAGCACCATAGCCCAACTACCATAGATTTACACGTGTATTCATCAATACATCTCACATACCACAGAATAGAAGAGCAATTAAAGTTTAGAAGTAGGATATTCTTTCCATGGAGCAATCAAGAAGGGTAATTGGTAATTTTCTTCATCCGTTAGTTGGGTTGTGTCACCCCAGTCAAAGTCACACTGCTGGCGTGCCACCCAAACACGCATGGGTTACAACCAGCTAGATCATCGATCTTAGTACCAACAAATTCCACTGCCAATTTCAGTAGATGTACTTGCGATTGTGGCAAGGACACTGACAGTAGGCCTCACCGGGAGGACAAACCCCATCATCATCAGTTGCAGTAGCTTTATCAACGTTTCTCTTCGTTTCGTTCTTCTCAGCGTCGTAGTCTTCAATCATCTCCATTAGATCCTGAATGTAATTGAGAGCCGACTCCATGATGGTCATTTTGGGCATGCGGGAGCCTTCTGGGACGAATGGCAGGGCAGCCTGCAGTTGCTCGAATGCCGCATTGAGCACATGCATGCGCTTTCGCTCGCGCAGAGTCGCCTCTTCGCGTCGACGACGCTTTCGCTCCATTTTCCAGTCGCTCGATTGCGTAGAAGTGACGCCTGACGCGGACGAAACCTGAATTCACAAGTGACGTTCGCATACGTCATCAAAACGTTGGAACCTTTTCATACCTGGTAGGGATCTAGATAGTCAGCGGCGAAGGGCGATTTCAGTGACAATGCCGACGCTTCGACACCGTTTTCATTCATAACGCAAAAAACAGTCGAAATTCGCAATCCGTTCAGTGTACATGCGCAGACTGGGCAGACGAAAACATAAACGCAAAATCTGCGGTCAAATAGACGTCATTTTCGTGACAAAACACGTACAGGAAATTAGCAAAACGCAAAACTCAAACAGAGTGCAAATTGATTGAAGTCAAAACTATAAACATACAACAGCAGCCGACAAAGCTCCAATTCATGGCATGCGCGACGTGCACTAGATACTTGATCCATACGAATCAATGCGCGACTGCAATAGCAGCCGGATACCACAGAAAACCTCAAATAAAAAAATACCCGCCAAGCGTCACTTGCACATCAGTGAAACGAAAATCCCGCCAAAAAGCTACACATCCGAACGGTCCAACGACAACGTCTTAATAATGAGAGAAATATTTCACGAGAAAAACGCACACTACGATATAATAACGTTTACCTCCATGTTGGATATATTCTGTGCCAGTCGTTTTACGGCGTTTGAAAACCTATGACGTAGAGAAACAGTCGAAAAACGATTTTATTCACGTAGACCCTCCCGGGGGTGGGGTGGGGTGGGGTAGGTGTCATACTCATTCATTGCTGATCCTGTCTCTTCGATTACCTCATCCGTCGTTGTGCTGGGGCAACAAATTGAATGAGTAAGTGAAGTACAACAGACGGTTTGTCCGTCTTGTCTGTCTGTCTGTCTGTGTGCATGTCTGTCTGTTTGCATGTCTGTCTGTTTGCATGTCTGTCTGTTTGCATGTCTGTCTGTTTGCATGTCTGTCTGCGACTCTCCGTCCATCCGTCCGTCTGTCTGTTTGTCTGTCCGTTTGCAAGTCTGTCTGTCTCTTTATCTGTCTGTTTGCATGCCTGCCTGTCTGTCTGTTTGCTTGTCTGTCTGTCTATCCGTCCATCCGTCTGTCTGCGTGTCTGTCTGTCTATCCGTCCATCTGTCTATCTGTCCATCCGTCTGTCTGTCTGCATGTCTGTCTGTCTATCTGTCTGTCTCTGCGCGGTAAACGACCACAGAGTGTTGCTCACCTGTCCTGCCGATTTATAGAAGCTAACTGAGCAGAGAAAATACTCGAAGTCGCACTATTTAATTCACTGCTGCTGGACACAGACAGAGTTCGAGTACGAGACACGTTCTTGCTCTGTCAATTGTACATACAGCAAACAGCAATGAAATGCCACCATACAAGTCACACAGTAACAACGAAACTGGCACCGCAGATTGTGCAGCTTTCACTAAACGCCATAGTTCGGTCTGCTTTTGCAGCTGAAGCTACAGAAATCACACAAAAGATAGTAAAAGAGTGAGTAAACACAAACAGAAAGACAGACCAACAGACAGACAGACAGACAAACAGACAGACAGACAGACAGACAGACAAGCAGGTACGTGCCTCGCTGAGACGGCTGCGACACTTCTGAACTGCCTCTAAAGTTTCCTTGATATTCATCACCGCTACAGATGTTGCCGATCTCAGAGCCATCATATCTCTTCCAACACACAACACGACAACATCATACAACAGAAAAGCGACTCGAAGCATTTACCACTACCGAACGGCGAGAAACAGCTGCCTTATTAGCTCGTTCCTCTCGTAAATGCATCTGGTGACACAATTGGCTATTCCTTGACTATCCTTCAGCTCTTTAGCCTGTCCTGTTACATGTCAAGCACACAAAGATACACACATTTAGTCTACCCGGGCACTAATTAAGAAAACAAGCGATTACGTTTCACAGTCATTAGAAGTCGTTTTGAATCCATGACACTAAAAATAAAGAAATAATAAGTAGAAAGAGATTGTCAAAATGATTGACTGGTGATCTGAAAAGTGGAAGATTTCAATAGGACGAGGATGCAGGAATATGAGCATGAAGGGGTTGATGAGCATGCACGAAGCGACAGCATGCAAGGAGTGATGAACATGCAGGAGGTTACAATGTACATGTAGAAGAAATGTAGCATGCAGGAAGTGTAGCGTACAGAGGGGTAACATACAAGATGTTACCATACGCGTGTGAACAATACAGCGAGTGAGTAAGCAATACAAAAGTGTCAATACAGGCAGCCTGGCATTAATACAGGCGCACAAAATACAGGGGTGCAAAATACAGAGGTGCAAAATACAGAGGCGCAAAAAACAGGGAGCACAAAGTACAAGGGGAAATATAGGGGTAGTAATACAGGAGGCAAGAAATACAAAGGGCAAGCAATACAAGAAGCGATCAATACAGGGGTAATAATACATGCAGGAGCAATAAATACAGGGGCACTAATTACATGGAGCATTACATACAGAAGGTATCAATTACAGAAAGCATTATTAACTTAATTAATTACAAGGGTGTCGAGTACAGGGGTGTTCAATACGGGCAGTAACACAGGAGTGCACAATATGGGTAAAAATAATACAGGGGTGTCAATGACAGGGGTGTCAAGGACAGGGATGTCCAATATGAGTAAAAATAGAGGTGTCAAGTACAGGGGTGTACAATACGGGTAAAAATAATACAGGGGTGTACAATATGGGTAAAAATAGAGGTTACAAGTACAGAGGTGTACAATACGGGTAAAAATAATACAGGGGTATCAAGTACAGGGGTGTACAATATGGGTAAAAATACAGAAGTGTCAAGAACAGGGGTGTCAAGTACAGGGGTGTATAATACGGGTAAAAATAATACAGAAGTATCAAGTACAGAGGTGCAAAGTACAGAGGTGTAAAGTACAGGGGTGTACAATACAGGTAAAAATAATACAGGGGTGTACAATATGGGTAAAAGAGGTGTAAAGTACAGGGGTGTAAAGTACAGGGGTGTACATAACAAGTAAAATTAATACAGGGGTGTCAAGTACAGGGGTGTATAATACGGTTAAAAATAATACAGAAGTATCAAGTAGAGGTGCAAAGAACAGGGGTGTACAATACAGGTAAAAATAATACAGGGGTGTGAAATAGGGGTAAAATAGAGGTGTAAAGTACAGGGGTGTAAAGTACAGGGGTGTAAAGTACAGGAGTGTATAATACAGGTAAAAATAATACAGAAGGATCAAGTACAGAGGTGTCAAGTACAGGGGTGTCGAGTACAAGGGTGTACAATACGAGGAAAATAACACAAACGTGTCCAATATAGGGGCAACAATACAGAGGTGTACAATACAAGGGGTTTATAGGAGTGTCAAGTTCAGTGGTGTACAATACGGGGGCAATAATACAGAGTGTCCAATATAGGGGGCAATAATACAGGGAGTGAGCATGCAAGAAGTGTAGCATGCAGAACAATAAGTGAGATTTACAATGAGTGGGAGTCAGTAAGAGACAAAAGTTGCTTTCAGACACTTACATGTTTTGCATGATGTCGTATTTCGACGACTGGAAACATCGGTTCGACCGGATTTGTTTTATTTGGTCATTTACCTCTGTGATTTGACCTTCAAGTGTTGACACGTTGCACCACTAGAATAGAGATGTTAGTCATGCATAGAATGGGTTGATGATTATCTTGTTTTTACTGCTTTCATCTGCGTCACTTCTTCTGTGATGTCACGCCATTTGGTCAACGTCTCAGTCGAATCTGTTGGTGTGGCAAATGATAGTTTGTAGTTAGTGGAAGGTGATCGGCAGGTAGACTGACAAGTAGACAAACGACAGACAAAAAGATAGAAAACAGAAAGACAGAAAGAAAGACCAACTGACTGATAGTCAGTCAGACTGACAGACAGACAGACAGACAGACAGACAGACAAGAGTGACAAACAGACAGACAAGAGTGACAAACAGACAGACAGACAGACAGACAAGAGTGACAAACAGACACACAGACAGACAGACAGAAAACAGCTTGCCCTCTGTAGTTAGTGACTCTTCGATCATGTCAATGTCCTGCTGAAGGCTGAAATAGAACGTGAAATTACCACAACTTATGCAGTGCAAGTACAAGTAGAATACAAAAGCAGAAAATGCCAATCAAACATCATGTAAACATCAACATGTGTGTCCAGCTGTCTGCATAACTGTGTGTGTGTCTGGTTGTTTACAAATCAGCATGCACTTACACACTTGCATACACACACACACACACACACACACACACACACACACACACACACACACACACACACACCACACACACACACACACACACGCACATGCACACACACGCACACACACACACACACACACACACACGCACAGTGACACACACACCTCCTCCTCCTGTATTGCTTCCGTCTAAACGGACACGCTACCCCTTCAGTGGGGACAAAAACAGAGTCATAAACAAGTTTTCTCGTGACTATTGATGCACTTGTGTATTGCATAGCCTCCTTTCCTTCGAAAGTACTTCTTACATGTCACACACACACACACACACACACACACACACACACACACACACACACACACACACACACACATTCACCCCCCTAAATGTCAGAAGCTGCCTCTCAAGAGGTCACCCCAGCTGTTAAGCTGGGCCCTGTGCACTACTCAGGAAACTCTGGGCCTGCGCTAGCAAACTCCTGGAGCCAGGCTAGGCACTCGCAAGAGCACCAACTTGTGAAGCCAACTGTGGTGTGAGCACCCGAAGTCTCACCAGGACCCCAGTGGCTGATGTCACGTCACAGCCAGTGGCTGCTTAGGACCCCACTCAATGACCAGGTACTCATTTATACTCCTGAGTTGAGACAAGAAAATGTGTGTTAGTTTCTTGCTTAAGGAAATATGCCATAGCTCGCCATCACTGCGACTTGAACTTGCACACACACACACACACACACACACACACACACAGTGACACACACACATACACACACACACAGACACACACACACACACACACACACACACACACACACACACACAGATATCTCACTCCTTCACGAAAAACTGTTGTATCCCTTCCAGCTGACAACTTTGTTTCATCAGCTCTCCATTCAGACGACTAAGTGTCGTATTCTCGTTAGTGCAACTCGCTCTACAATCACACACACGTCACAATTCCACTCTCGTCCCTACAAACAAGATAACAGATCATACAACAGAGCCTTCGATCCGTTGAGAAGCAAGTTGCACTGTTGCTGTTGTTTCTGGCAAAAGTTCATTGCAAGTGGCCAAATGTCAGAACAATCCTAGAGAGATGACACAAATTCAGTTGTCGAAAAACAGTTGAACAGCATGACAGACACAATAAGAGAAAGACAAATAGACAGACAGACAGACAGACAGACAGACAAGCAAACAGAAGGTTTATCAGCTACAACACAGAGAGAGCAGCGGCAACCAGAAGAGAAAATCTGAAGATCAAAAAGTACGACCAGGAGCCCTTGCCTGGAGGTTTTTGACCAACTTTGAGCCTATAGTCTTCAGAAAAATAAAGAAGATTGTTTCAAGAAACAGCCACATAAACATAAATAGTTGTAGGTAGAACCAAGCCCTATTGGCTTGGGTTGTATTTAGTTGCTTTGCTTGGATGGTGTATAATAGTTCAATGTTTGAAATATATAACAGACAGACAGACAGACAGACAGACAGACAGACAGACAGACAGACAAACAGATGGACAGAGAAACAAACAAACAGACAGACAGACAGATAGACAGACAACAGACAGATAGACAGACAACAGACAGCCACTAAGTTGGCTCCGGGTAGTCTGTATTGTTCTCTTTTAAGTGTTACATGTTTGTTTGTTGTTTAAAATCTAGTCCTAGTAAACTCTCGTAGTTACAGAACTTTATATAGTTACCTTGCTAGATTTGTATAATAGATGTATGTTTGAAATAAATGTTATTGGACAAACAGACAGACAGACAGACAACAGCAGACAGACAAAAACCAGACATACAGGCACACAGAAAGACTCACAAATAGATAGACAGAACAACAAGCACACACCAACACAACTACCTCTTGTGACATCATACCCTGAGGATCATCCATAACTATATGCAAACAAGAACAATCAGCAAGACTAAACTTGCTTACATATAACACCAAAATTCTCACTGAAAGACTTCACATCTGGTGGTGGAACGGCAGCTCTCTCGATGATCGTCTCGGCATCCGGTGACTGACGGTTATCCAAAACATAGTAGTCGACTTCATCGTACTGTTCCTATATGGTACAGCATCACAATTGGTGCATGGTGTGTGTGTGTGCGTGTGCATGCATGCGCACGCACGCGTGTGTGTGTCAGTGGTGTGGTGGTGGTGGTGGTGTGTGTGTGTGCACGTGTGTGTCAGTGGCGTGGTGTGGCGTGGTGTGGCATGGCGTGGTGTGTGTGTGTGTGTGTGTGTGTGTGTGTGTGTGTGTGTGTGTGTGTGTGTTTGCGTGTCTACGATAACATATCTAATGATCTGTCTGGATGTTGTTCCATCTCATGTCTGTCCTCCTGTCTGTCTCTTTGTCCATCCACAGGCTCATGAGTAAAGGCACTGAATCACTCCTCACAAGCATTTCAAAAACAGTCTCTAAATGGTAAAGGTCAGTGCAATGCCTCTGCCTTTATAACCTGGTAGACAAGAAGACTCTTCGTAAAACTACAGAAGAGCAACACTACCACCATCCCAAGAAAGAAATCAAATCGTTAAACTTGAAGACACTAAGGGTTCCTTGTTTCTGAGGGTCTTGCTCATATGTAGTTTTTAAAAATTGATTTGTTGTCTCGTTGTGTTGCCATGTAATGTTTTAGCATTGGTAAGCCGTTTAGCCTTCCTTTCTTGTTGATTCTGTATTTGGTCTCATTTGTGGCAATAGAAATCCATCCATCCATCTGGCTGTCCGTTTGTCTACCAATTCATCCATCTGTCTGTCTGTCTGTATGTATGTATGTCTGCCTGTCTATCCATCCGTTTCCTTGTCAGTCAATTGGTCTGTTTGCCTTAAGCCCGGTTCACAGTACGACGCTGGCACAGCGTCCTGAACACTGACAAGGATGCTCACACGAGCGTCAGCAAGACACTAGGGCACTGTAGTGCTGCAAAGTAACCATGTGTGTACAATGTACTTGCGACAGACATGGACGACGACGTTTTGCTTTTGTTGCTGCTGCGCCGTAGTCTCAAGCATTTTTTCTCATCCTTAGGTCCTTGTAGTCCTTTGACTGGACTTGCCAAAGGCAGGGAAAACTACACACACTCAATGAAAACTTCCATCGATGCCATGTGAACGAATAGAATATCTCGGATACGTCCAGTTGCTCTGACTGACTTTCAATTGGTTGAAATAGCACGTGATGTCATCGGACGCTGGGTCACTTCCGGATAGGACGCTTGATTACAACTTTTCTCTATTCCAGTGTCGCGGACGCTGACATGTTCACAGTGTGACACTGACGCTCGCAGGACGCTCGTGCTAGCATCGTACTGTGAACCGGGCTTACTCTGTCCGTCTGTCCAGACTGCTAGTCAGTCTGTCCATCCATCTACTAACTTACCTCTGCCTATCTCTCCATCTGTCTATCTGTCAACTCATCTCTGTATGCCTCCATTTACCTCTGAGTCACTATCACCCCATCTGCCTGCCTAACCTAGTCCCATCTGCCCGTCATACAACCAACCCATTTCATTTTGTTCACATAAAAAGCATCCAAACACAGACAAGTCGTCAACAGCCACCACTCGCTTACCGTCGCCTCTTCTGTTTGTCGGCTTGCCTTCTTCCCCACGTTCTCCAACACCAGCCGCTCCGGCTCCAGTTCTAATCCAAACTTGTCAAATATCAGTTGATTCTCCTTCGGTATCTGCCATTCCTGTGCCAATTGGTTTTGATAAACCGTAATGCTGTTGGATAGAGAAGAGAGTGTGAGTAGAGATCTATGCGATGTGATATGATGTGACGACCTAGTTGGGACTGACCAATCATGGGAGCTGGCTTCGAATGCAACGGTGTTGTTGATATTGATGCAGTAGAACTGGACGATCTGGAAGAGAAAGGAATCTGTGTGAAAGGTAATGTACTGCTGTTATAAGATCAGACAGACATACAGACAGACAAACAGACAGACAGACAGACAGACAAAAAGTTGGTTTGCTTACATTAACAGTGAGTATTCTGTCCAAGAAGTTGAATGCCTCTGGTCGCCTGTTTGACTCGACTACACCTCCTCTCATGTGTGGATCCAACTGCAGCA